>NC_088171.1:34313612-34491112 GCF_028769735.1 Zonotrichia leucophrys gambelii
TTGTGTTAATTATTATTGCTAGAGCACATGGCTCTGCTCTTCACACATTTAAAGATTCATTAAGAATTAATTTTCAGAATGGTATAGCCTGAGAGAAACAGACAGATAGGTCAAGACAGCTTTACATATAAAATGTCTGTCATAAAAAAGAGTTTTAGAATTACTTCTCACTTGCTATATTTGTTCCTTCTGTGGGAACTCCCTCAGAGCAAGTCTTGCCAAAGGCAGCAGAAATAAATTTTTCCGGGGAAGGAAAGTGGTTGAAAGGAAGGATCCATGTTACTATTAATACTTGTGTCTCAGCTGGAATAAAGTGTTCATACAAACAGTGTGTGCTGCTAGATAGCAGAATTTATGGCGCTCCACCTGTATGGGATATTCAATACAAGGCACATTAAAAGGATTTAGAGCAGAAGAAGGAATCACTTCACTTGAAATACCATGACTGAGGTTTGTTGTTATAGCATCCACCTATTTTATTCTATTAAGGAATTTATACTGTCATCATTGGGGCATTTTTTGCTGGCTTTATGCCTCTTGATTTTAGTTTGGCCCTTCTCAGCATTCTCCTTGTTGAAAGTAAAGGCTTCCTTTTCTCCCTGAAATGAGGAGCAACCTGATTTACCTTGAGCCCTGTTAGATCCTAAAATTCAGCAATGTAAATTAACCACCCCGTAAAATTTTGCTTCAGTGTTGGTCAAGGACTCAAAAGAAAGGGGACTTGAGACAAAGCTCCTAGTATTTATGATGGGACCAGAATGTTATCCAAATCATCTAGTGGAAAAGTACAAAATCCAGTACTCAGTGCTTTAAAATATCCAAATATCCCTAGAAACCTCTCAAAATTATGCAACAAATCAACAAATCAGTGGTATTGCTTTTCACTTTTACCTTCCCTTTTTTCTTTTTTTTGACAACCCATGTGTATCATTCACTAACATTGGCCATTTTGAGCAGTCAGAGACCTCATTGAGGTTTGCTTTTGCAATCCATTCAGTAATCACAACTCACAAGTACTACTGGGCAGCAACTTGCACTGGCATTTTCAAGGCAGTATGGCAGCTGAGGAGCCACAGTGATTGAGTGGTGTGGAACAGGTGGGCATTGCTATTTTCCTGTACAAGCCTGGAAAAATTACACCTGGAATCCTGCCCTTGCTGTCTTTTTATCAGAAGGAAGCAGACAGCGGGGAGGGGGTTCTGAGAGAGCAATGTAAAATGATTAAAGGGCTGGAGGGAAACAGTTGGGCATGTAAGGAAGCATGAAAACTGAATATGTATAGTTTATGTAAGCAATATCAAAGGAGAGGGCATGATGACATAAAGTATAAATATCAGCAGGGAGGAGGGGAATCATTTGAGCTGGTAGAAGGCATAAGAGCTAGAACAGAAGTGAAAGTGAGAAAAGAAAGATGTACGTGTCCTTAAGAGGGAAATTTTCCAGAGAGTGAGAGCTGCAGGACCATGGAGCAGTCCTCTAAATGAATTGGTGGAAATTCTGTCTCTGGAGACATTTAAATCTGGACTGTACAGAGCATTAGAAAATATAAAAATGCACTGCAGGGAACAATCCTGCACTGTCAGGGGATGGACTAGATGACTTAATGCATCTTTCCCATTTCTAATTTTGATGATTCTATAGCTCATTAATTGCATATCATACAAATGCAGTAAAATTTGATGGGAATTTAAAAAAAAAGAGAGAGAGCCTACCTTGGGGAAAGCCTGCTACACTAAGTATAGACATATTCCTTGAAATGTATGGGATGAGTACATAACTTCTTAAGGTTGTTGGTATTATTCTAAAAGTTCTTTTATTCACATTTTCTTTGGGATACTGATGCTTCATGCAGCCAAGTGCAGGATAGGTGACACTTTCCTATGAGGACAGCTTGTGAATTGATGTTTTGCTCTCTTTCCTTCAGAACTTAGAAATGTACAGTTTCCTACAATGGGATACACTGAGGTGGAGCCAAATGCTGATCTCCCTTTACAGAATTGATAATTTACAGGGCTAATTTTTCTTCTGTTGAAATACACAGCAGAACTCTGACTGATTTCAATTGTCCTGGACCTAAACGCCATATGTCAGTATGGTGCATGGCAGTATTTAAATCTAGACCCTGCCAGAAAATTCAGTAGCATTTTGTCAGTGAGAGGGCAAGCAACATTTTGAGGAAGTCTGAAATTATCTGGTAGAGGTCTTTAAATGGATGCTGGTTCTTAATCCTGTTTATTACCTGATCAAATAAAGTCATTATCCGGCTGAAGCGATTTTTCTCCTCTCAGTCATGTCTCACACCTTGAATGGGAGTCTCTTGTAACAGTTTGCTTCTTCTTCAGCCTTTCTCACAGAATGAGCTACATCCTGTATTTTTCATGCAGGGCATCACAGTGGCCTCCTTCCTCAGAACAGGCCCACCTGAGCAGCAGAGCACTGCAATCTTCCATCCAGATGACAGGCATGATGATCCTGGACCAGAGAGGAAATCTCAGCTGGGGACATTCCACACCTCTTGGCATATGGTAGACCATGACATTGGTTTAAAAGTTGGAAAAATAATACTTGAGAAGTCTCTACCCCCTGTGGGACTTGGGAACACTAAACCATGTTGAAGTTCTGATCTCAGGTGAAGCCTTTGGTACTCAGCCTCTTTGTAGTGAACTTGTGCTAGGCAGCTCACATGCCAGGCTTTTTTTACCTACTTGTCTAGAATAGTATAATAATGTTTAAAGAGCAGCACAGTTGGCTGCAGCTGGCCAGTAACTCAGCTTTATGGTATCTGAGCAGAAAATTGAGTGAGGCAGGGAATCAGGGTGTACTAGCACATACACATAACATATTTCATTTTATTAGCTGCTCACTAAACACAAACCACATCTTTTTCTTCCTGTCTAAACACGCTGCTATGGAAAGTTAAGTCCTGTTCTTAATTTCTATCCTCAGTCTGTTAACTGACTCTGTCCTGAGCTGTCTCCTCAGCCATATAAACTGCAAAATATTGAGTAAATCAATTTATGTTTCCATCTGAAGGTCTTGTTACAGACATTCATTTGTTTGTAAGAACTGCACAAAGTTCTTCAATAGGTTAACAATGAGGCCCCCTTTTCTCCAAAGAGGTCTATAATAATTAGTTCTTCCTGAGGCCCAGAACAAGGCTGTGCATGTCAGTAGCACACCATGAGAGTGTCATTTCCCCCTTAACTCCCATGATATTTTTGGTACTGATCAATTCACACAGTTACTAATAAATTCTTATATAAGATGTCACAAATCACAAAATAAATGTGTAAACTTATTCAGGAAAATACTTTTTAAGGCATAATTGAGAATTAAGGGGGGATGCATCTAGCACATCCCTGAAATGTTCCTACAGCAGGTAGTGACTCCCTTTTTCCTAGCAGGTGTCCTGGGAAGGAGGAAATTCTGTCAATTTTAGTGAATGTAAAAGCCAGCCTGTAGACTGAGATAGACCCTAAACCAATGAGTGTGGTGTGGCTACATTAGCACATAGGTGAAAGAAGGAGCCGAAACTTAGCCTGATCATCCTCTAGCTTGGGGGTTGATTAAAGGACACTCATTTGGTTTCATTTAAAAATAAATGAGAGGCAGGAACAAAACAAGACAGCCAATGCAGAGAATTACAGGGCAGCAGAGACTTACTGGAGTATAAGGCACCTTTGATTGCAGGGGAACTGAAAGAGGGCAGAGACAGTGGAGCAGCTGGGCAGCCAAAAGGAGAATTCCCTGCTACCTTCCTGGGTCAGGGTGGGGGGATGCCAGGGCTGCTCATGGAATCAGTGTGCACTCAGCACTGGAGACCTGCTCAGGCTGAATCTGGGACAATGAAGAAGCTCAGCTGAACCTGTATCTCCTGAGTTATACAAAATGTGTTACTGTTTTACCTTCATGACTCCATGGTTTGTTAATCACCATGGCACAACAGCACTACCATAATACTGGTGAAAAAGATGCTTCTACATCACAGCTCTTGGGAAGGATATCTACTGTTCTGTCTAGATTTCCCTTCAGGACAAAGTTCATGCAAATGTCTTATCCTTGCAAAAAGGAATTCTTTATTTCAGCCTTGTTGTTCTGCTGTGCTCTCTGCAATCGAGTAACAAAGCACAATTGCTATAAATTGCTATTTTGGGTGGTCCCTTACAAAGCTCCTCTAATCTTCCTGACCCTCACTTCTTTAGATCCCAGCTGCAAGACCATGAAGAGATAAGACCTCCTCTGTATGTGTTATGCCAAAAGAAAAATAAAGAGAGAAGAGTGTGACCTATGTTCACAGACTGCGATACCAATGCCAGTGTCTGAGAAAGAAGAGTCTTAAAAGAGTAATAACATTAATGCAGATGTAGAACTGTCATATTTAATTTACAATGGGCAGACAATTCCAGGCAATCACTCCCACAGCTATCATAACTCAGACATATTGCATATATGTGTGTGTGTGCCCTGCATTTATATGTGTGTGTGTGTATTGCATATAGATATGCAGAAAACTCATTATCGTGTACAGTAATGGTAAATATTTCATGGACCTCATTCTTTCAGTCTTAGTCCTTTGTGAAACCACCAAGGGAAGTCGCACCTGAACAGCAAATTGCAAAGGTTTGAGGGTTTGGCTCCACGTCCATCTGTTTGCCTTATCTCACTGTGCTATTCCTTGGTGGTGACTGTAAGAGCAAGGGGCAGCCCGTATTCCCCAGCAGGAAAAGCTCCCTGTGCCACAAGGACCAGGCAGAGCAGTGCTTGAGTGAGCAGCACATTTTCTGTCTCATTTTAGAGAGCTGGGGACACTGGGGATGAAATTATAGAAGTTGGAGCATTGGCTCTGCTTCCTCGCTGCAGCCCAGGGCTGTGCTCCCAGAAAAGTGAGAGCCTGGTACAAGCTGCTTACTGATTTGCCTGCCTGAAATGCCCCTGGGAGAAGGTCTAACCAGAGTGTGACTACCTATTTTTACTGTATAATACCAGATTAGCTCCTTGCAGCTCGTTAACAGATAATTTTTAAAATCAGGTGAGAAAACTTGATGACACTTCATTTCCTGCTGCCTATCTGCAATGACATTTGATGTGAAGTTTCTGCTTGCCTGCAAAGCCTAGCCCAGTGCCAATTCTTCAAATCTTAGCTGATTCAGCTCTCTTTGCTCCCCTATGGTCTTACTCCAACAGGAGTCTCCTAAGAATGAATGTATTGACTGTGAATAAGGGGAGGAATCAGTTTTTGCTGAATGCCAGCATGTTTCAGTTTCATTGGGTCTACCAACAGCATTGCTCACGCTGAGTTTATCTAGCCCAGAAAGAGTCTTCTGCTTTCCTGACTCCTTTCTTGTCAAATGGAAACCAATCAATTCTCAGAGGGTGTTGAACTGAAACGGAGAAGCCAGTTTAAAATGTATCTTGCTGGAAATTGGCAAGCCTATCTACCTGCTCCACATCAGTGCCTTTCTGCTCAAGTGCTGTCTTTACTTGGCAGGAACACAAGATGGAATAAAAACAAGTAGTTCTTCCAAAATTCCGGCCCGCTTAAATTTACATAGAAGATTAAATGATTTTTTGTCTTGTTATTATACCCCCTGGGTTTCTGCAGTACAGGTTGCTTTATGCATAAATCATTTATAGCTGACACATTGCCTATAATTTTCTCCAGAAACCAGGTCGTTTCTTGGTGCAGTAAATTCACTACAATTTATAGCAGAAAACACCTTGGAGTTGTGGCTCTAACATTCCTCACTTGTGGTTCTGAGCTGTCAGGAGCTGCTGTGCTGCTTCCCGCTACCACACAGTCACTGTGCTTCCCCAGCAGTGCCTGCATACTGGATATGGGAAAAATTAGGCAGGGACCTAGAAAGACCCCAATAACTTGTTTGCAAGGTGATGGGGAAGCAGCCAGACTGAAAGATGCTTGCTTTTGCTTGTATTTTGTCCTTTTATTTGAATGTGGGCCTGAAGAGACTCAGCCACCCCACAAGCAGTTAAGCTTTCCTATTTGTTGCAGTTTAACTCATTAATTTAAAAAAAAAAATTAAAATAAAAAAAAGGGAAGTTTCCTGTGTGACATGGAAGAAGTTTTTCTGAAGAGATTAATAACTTTCTCAGTCACATATGGTCAAGCCCTGTTTGTTTCCAGCCATATTTCAGAATGCCCTGGGGCTTTTTATGGTGGTAGCTTGTCAAAAAAGCCACACGTTACCCTGATTTATCTGAGAGCCTTTCATGCCAAGCCTGGAGCTGCTCAGCCATGCTTTGCTTGTATCATTTGTCCAGTGAAATGATAAGCTGAAAGTTCTTGCCTTGTAATACTGGGTGAAATGTACATTTGGCTATGTGAGCCTCTGTCCTCCTCTCTGCAGCACATGAAGCTGAGGCAGGGTGTGTATGTAGCTGTTGCACTGCTTTGAAAGTTGTCTGTACAAAAACCTCTTGATGGAGGGAAGGAATAATTATGGTCCTTCATATGCAGGTGCAAAGAGGGGTTAGTATGGTCTGGGGTATGAATTTGCAGCTCATGCACAGCTTAAAGTGTCCTTCTGTGGGTCTGTAACCCTCTGTGGCAAACCCCTGATCTGCTCTGCACAGTGCAGCTGAGCTGTGCTGGCTGCAGGGCTGTGCCCTATATTCAATCCTGGAGAGCAGCTCCTGCAGGGTAAAACCCTTCCCCAGCTCCCTCCTATTAACATTTTCATCCATCTTACACAAGGACAGACAGTGAAGGGAGCCATCAGAAACACCTTGTCTCCCCTCTGTGCAGCCCTGGGCTGTCCCAGCACAGCAGGCACTTGTTTGGTCTGACAGGGGGGTGGTTGGGAAGAGATAGGATCACTCTCTATAAATACATCAGGAGCAAACAACAGGGAATATAAAAATTTTAGGGTTTTTTTAGGGGTTTGGGGCGGGGGTTTAGTTTTAAGGCCATGCTGGCACACAAACAAATGGTTATACACTGCTCACAAATAAATTTAGTCTGGAGATTAGAAGGAAGTCCTAATCAGAAGAGCAGGGAGGTCCTGGAACTATTTTCCAATTGGAGTAGCAGCGAGCAAAACCAAAGTGCTGTCTGGATGGTGGTGGATAGCTCCATGAAAGGTTTTATGTGTTATTCTTGTGCAAGGAAGGCACTGCCTAGAAAGTCTGGGAGGTCCTTTCCCATCTTGTTTGCTCTGCAGCGTCCCTCAGTGCCTCCTTAACCTCCCTCAGAGAGGGACTCTCCTAAATAATTTCTGTGACAGTCCAGAGGCATCAGCCTCTTGAATCAGGGGCAAGGCATTGATCAAGGAAGCCTCATCCTCTTCCTCATGCTCCCTGGGCTGAAGTCAACCCAAATAAGATAGGAGACCAGAGGCTCAGAGAAACTGGCAAGATTCTAGGTTTTAAGAAATTGCTTTTCAGATAAACTTTTGAGATTCTGTCTATCCCCACTCACTATCCCCATTGTCAACAACTTAAATTTTCATCACTTGTTTATTTCTAAATCTGAATTATTTGCTTTCGGAAACACTGGCCCAGGTTTGAAATACCTACAGGCTTTTGCTGCAAAAGGCTGCACATGTAAGCCATTTTTGACGGATTTTCTTCACATACAGAAATAATATTAGAAAAATAGACTTATTTCTAAAGATGACTGATGTGTTTTGATGAGTTTTTCAGCAAATGCACTCAGCAGACATAGCAAAATGCCTCAGTGTAGGTAGACATAAATGCAGAGCAGCAACATCCAGTCATTTCTCACAATGGCTTGTTTTCCTCTGGGAAATTGCAGGCAACATCTCTTCTTGGCTGACTACACTTGTCAGTATTTGGTAAAATCTTTTAAATCCTGGCAAGATTGTGGAGTTGCCTGCCCCAGTCCTAAAATCCAGAGGAAGGAGAGAGCCTAGTGCCAGGGCCACTGTGAGCCTCAGTGCCATCACCACTGACAAATCACTGGAGACCTTGTCTCAGCCTCCTGTGCAGCTCTGGTGTTTGACTTGGCAGTTCTTGATGTTCCTGGTGTGATTCAAGTGTTTACCATCATGTCCACCGCATGCAAACCCTTCAAAATGTCAAACATCACAGATTAAAATAAAATAAAATACGGTGAGCACAGGATATGTGGCTCCCAAGGCAGCCGTGACAGAAATGCATCCTCAATCACATACACTTTCGCAGCTTCAAAGAGAATGCCGTGCAATGAAAGGCTCACTCTTCATCAGGCCTTTGCAGATCAGGCGTTTTTCTCAGGTCTGCTCCTGGAACATGTTCAGAGAAAATGTTCTCCCCTCACCCATTTGGAAAATGTCTTACATTTGACTTGTATCACCACGTACTCTCCAGTCCTCTCTTGGGCCCTGCAATAAATATCACGAGGAAAAGGATAAAGAGGGAGAGGCTTTGACTAGGGCTGTTTCAGGCTCTAGTTTAATTTTTAGTTGTTTACTGTAGCTTATATAAATTAAACTCTGAACATCCTTGTCCTCCTCTGTTCCTCTCAACAGATTTCATTCCAAAACCTTTTCAGGTATGCGGACATAAATCTGGAGAAATTCCCCTGGGCTGTCCAAACTGCTGCAGACTTGTACTTCTAAATAAGACCAGTGTGCTGCTGATGTGGTTACAAGGTTGGCATGAGCTTAGACTTTATTTTTTCCTTCCAGTGTTGCAAAACTGTGGTCTCAACACAGTTTATACTGGACAATTTCCATCCTCCAAGAATCCGACAAGTAAAGCACATTTGTGAAGACCGTGATTCTGTGATTTCCAGAGAATAAGGGCTGTAGCTTTAGGCTGCCAATCTGCTCTTTGGCAATGCTGCAGAGGCTGACTCCAGCAGGGCTGACTCCCAGACCACTTATTTGGAAAACACTCACCTAATGGGACAAATTTCAGATGTGCCTGCGTTACTTGGGAGATGTTATTCGAGTGCATGTAAATTACCACCTTACAAATCTTTTCTAGATCTTGATTTCAGGTTTCTACTGCTGAAAATTATGCACTTTGGAAGGTTATATTTATGTTTTGATGGTGAATACATTGCAGGAGAGATGCAAGATATCTGTAAAACTTGGTAGTGTAGCACTGAATTACTGAGCCATGGAGCTCTCTTTCTAAGCCTGTGCTGTCACTGAACCTGACACCAAAATTCTGACACAGAGACAAAAACACAAGGAGGTTGATGGTGCCTTGTGGCAGTGTGTGTTTCACTGGCACGCACAGCTCATGGGCTTTTGAACTCCTCTGTCATCCAGGTAAGCTCAAGGAAATGTCACCAGTTTTGGCTTTGCAGATCACTCCTTCAGCTCTCTCTGGTTTCTGAAGTGTGGGTCATCGCCTTGCTTCTTCAAGCCCCCAAACCAACTAGAATCACATTGGAAAAGCCTTTCCACTAGCAGACATGCTTGTTTCTTGCCCTCATCCCTCCTCTCTTCTTCATCCCTGTGTAGAATTGGAGCAGGCAGAGGTGGTTGTGGGTACAGACCTAGACTTCTGATTAATCAAAGTGTCTATTCTTGGTAGCAGCATATTCCCTCAGTAAGTTTTATTAGTGAGAGATTAAAAGAAGAGTTCAGGATTGTGCAATATCATCTCTATACAGGTTCAGAGACATAGTCGTAGAGCAGAGCATTTGGAGACCTTTTAAAAAAAAACCACTCTCCACAGCAGGGATCCCAAAATATCTATGCCCTTCCTCTCTTTGCAAAAATGTAGCATGTCTTGCTGACAGGTCCTCAACTTCTGTGTGAGCTGTGAGAGAACATGTTCAGCACATGTCCTGGCAGAGTCAGGAGGGTGCAGTCTTGCAGTACATACTTTTCTGTCCTCTAAGACTCCAGCACTGGATGAAAAGTGTGGCAGCAGAGTGAAATGAGCACCAGATCTAACTGTGCACAGTCTTTTTGTAGAGTGACCAGGAGTAGAGAGTGGTTGCTGAATGATGCTCTTAAGACGGGGCTTTTTACCCTACCCCATCATGTCACTCTTTATATTCTTGTCCATATGTTTGGGCCACACCTGTGCTGGCCCTGTGACCTATCTACTCCAAAAAGCCAGCACATGGCAGAAAATCAGTCAGAGATGAGGGGTAGCTCCATTCTCAGTGCTTCTTGGAAGTACATGTTTTACTGGCAATTGCAATTTTGGGTTAAGGACAGGGTCAGTGACATAATGTAGAGTATTCCATCTGCTGGTGCTAAAGAACTTTGTGCTTCACTGTCAGAGTGAAGTACTTCGCTCTAATGGAAATTCTAGTGGTTTTGGGGTTTTTCAGTTCTCAGTGCTTCTTGCTGAATACTTTTCTGTCATGACCCAAGCACACAACTGCTAGTATTAACTATCAATTGTGTGCTTGGGTACCAGCAGAAACTAGTTGTGGGAATCTGATGGTATCTACTGGAATTTCTAGTCCAGTAAATAGGGGAAATATTAATAATTTCCTTTTTAAACACCAACAGTTTGTTCTGTGCTCTGCTGTACAGAATCCAAAGTACAGACAGTGCTTGTACTGAAGAACTTGCATGTCCAAACAAGGGCCAAACAGACTGCAGTGAGTAACCCAGAGGTACTAAAGCTTTTCTACTGGTATACATTAAATGATTATGTGTGAATTGTCAGGCTTGATAGCTAACTGATTGTAAAGGAACTTCCTAATATGCTGCTATGGCAAATATTATTGCTTTATTTGCAGTCAGTCGCCAGATCTGCAGAACTATTCATGTCTTTCATACATTGCTGTAATTTTGTTCAAAAACTTAAAAACCAGCCACTGTCCCTCCAAAAAAAAGCAACGATAAGCATTTGATGAGATCATTAGTATTGCTCTCCTGTGCACATCACCTTAGTTACATTTTCATACCTTTCTACTTTTATTTAGTCTAGTTTATTTTTTATTTAGTTTTATGGAGTGTGTGGACTCCTGCTCATTGTAGACTGAATCTTAGGAAAAAGAAAAGGAAGAGACAATCTGCTGGGGTTTGGATATGGCAACCAGTCTGAGGCATTGATATGCAGCTGGACCTCTTGCCCATTCAATTTTCTTTCTGCACAGTTGAATGTCAATTATTCAGTTGAACATGCCTTTCCATGCTACCCAGTTTATACGCCCTTGGGATGAAAATGATAGCTCATGAATAAGGTAATGTGTCAAACTAGCTTGGCAAAATCAGGCAATTGGGCACTTTTTAAAGGCATTCAAACTTTTTCTCCGTGGTTAGGTCAGGGATCTGATACACATCTGTTCCCCTGACCCAACCCAGCAGCCCACATCAATCACCAAGCTCTGCACCAGTTTCCTGCGTGCAGCACCAGTCCCAGGGCAGAATGACCACACGTGGCAGTCTGCCTCAGTGTAAGCTCTGGGAATTAATATTTCCTACAAAGACACCATTTTTTCCTCCTTTGGGGAGCCCTACTGTATTAGTTCTTTCCTGAGAAACCTGTCAAGAGCAGAGTACGAAGTCCAGGCACAGGAAGGGAACTTAATGACCAAGAAATACACATTGGAAAAGGGCATGTTTTATTCAATGGGTTAGAGGGCATGTCATGAAACAGCAGAGTTAGTATCTTATTCTGCGCTATCAAACAACCTATCTCACATGCTGACCTCGCCACCTGGTTTGGATTGAAAAATTCCCCCTGAAATCCATAATAGTTTCTTGCTTTCCACATTGTATTAATTAAAAATCATGAAGTCATGTTCCTCAAAAGGAAAATTACTCATTCACAATGAAACAGTTGGCAAGTTTGCTAATGGATCAAGAATCAGGAGAAAATGCAGATGTGTATTCCTGTTGAGAGAGATTTTCTTTAATGGGTTGGAGACTTTGCAGGATAATGATGAAATTGATACTGACACTGGCCAAAAGGCTGCAAAACATAAGGAGCAATGGTGAGTGGGAAAAAAGAGGGGGAAAGAAACAAGACATATATTTTTCATTAATTTTACATTCAATGAAGGATTTTCTTGATTCTCCTTTTAGTGTAAGACCAACTATTTGAGAAGAACTCTAGGGGTGTTTAGGATACTGTGAAGAGGGACAAACATCATCTTGAAAGACCTAATTGTCAAACAAAACCTGCTGAAAAACTGGTAACTCCATACTGTTTTAAAGTTTGCACATGGTGTATTAGATTTTGAAATGTATTTTGGCTTGAGAAGAGTTTGAATGCAAAGATTTTCAAAGCTGCCTAGACAGATCAAGATCTATTTCTAACTCCTTTGAAAGAACTCAGCATCTCAGCTGCTTGCTAACATGCTGGTACCTTTACTTGCAGAATTGTACACAAAGGCATAAAAGCATTTAAATGGCTTTTTGAGCAACTGCTGGTAAGGCAAGGTCAAGAGAGATTGAGTGAACTGTGTTGAGCCCCAAGAATTCAACCATGCACAGCTGAAGGCCCAGCCAGGAGGATGCCAGGGGCTGGGTGTGGATGCAGGATCGAGGATGTGTTTGTAATTACAGAAAGGCCTCAAGGCCTCCTTGTGAAGTCAGGACAACCAGAGCAGCATTAGATGGTTTTAAAGGGCCATGGAGAAGACACAACTTCTGCCTCTTGGAATTCTTGCTACAATGAAAAGGTGTATTACACACTCCCTGCCTTTGTCTGCAATTGAGGGGGCAAGCGGGAATACTGGGGTTCTCTGAAGGCTTCACTGCTGGAAGCCTGTGTGAAACCAGGCATCAGCTCCCACTGAGGAGTGGGATGATCTGCTCTTTGAATTCTGAACTAGAGGATTAGCTTTTTCCTTGGAAAAGCCAAAAAAATAATTGTATGTGTATGTGTATGTGTATGTGTATGTATATAATTTTTGTGTATTATGTATGTTCTTTGAAGGTGTGATTATTCTGAGGTTTGTTTGAAAATTTCTGGAATTAATTCTGAAGGTAGATAAATGCTTCCTCTTTCACTTAGAAGATGATCATACCTGTGCCCAGTATCTGTTTCTCTTACTTAAAATCAAAACTTTACTTGCAAAACTGGAAAACAGGAGCATCTAGGTTAAATATCGTAGCTTTTTCTGCTGGCCTCAGCAGAGCAGCTTCTTTAGATGAACTGAACACCACTTACTTCAAGAAACACTTCTATTCCAGGTTCAGTGTTGGCTTCCCTGTCAAGTTAATTAATCTCCTAGGATTGGATATTAAGCGAATTTGGAAAGTGAGCAGAATTTGGTTCTCAGAGAGTTGCATACATTTGCCATTTGTGGTTAGGAATAGAACCCAGAGAATGTTTATTCCATGGTAGGAAAAACAGTTTTTACTTTTCTTAAACACAGCTAGCTGGTTTATGACTCCTGGCAGGAGTACAGTAACTTTGAGCAACTAGTTTGTTTGTTCCAGTTAATTTATAGAGGGTGGTATTCATTTTCCTTTTCCCTTAAAGAGGTTCTGTCCTGCAATTTAGGCCTGCAATGAGGCATTGCTTCGACCTGATAGAAATCAGGCATACAGTGTTCTCCAGAATCCAAATAGCCAGGCAAGTGTGTGCTAAATCTGTCATGCCTCCAACAAGATATTAAATGCCACAGCTACTGCTGTGTCCTGTAACTCTTCAGGTCTCCCAGTGCAAGAGGCCCTTTTTCCGAAAACAGGAGTGGAAGGGTGTGGAGGTAATTAGCAATCTCATTCCAAGGAATGGGCTGACATCATTGAAGGAAGCTCAGTGTAAAGTAAGGCAACAGCCATCCATGTGTCTTGAGAAAGCAAGGAGAAGAAGGGTGAAAGACCACTATATTAAAATAAACATTTGAGTCTGAAACCAAAACTCTCGAGAACAGCTACGGTGATTTGCTCCCGGTTTTGATTTACACCAAGAATCCACCATGTGCTTTTTTAAGAATTTCCTTTCCATTTGACTCATCTGAAGCACGGAGGCATGAAGAGCAGGTGGTGTAAATTTAGGAAAGCTCCCACCGGCTGCCAGAGCTTCCCAGCTCTGCTGGATAGAGGTGAAAGTGGAGGCCGCTGGGGCCCAGAAGGCTTTGCAGAGCTTTCCTTTGCATCCTGTCTGTTTCTGCCCCAACAGTTAATTCCCAACAGTGCTGATGCTGGTTGCCAGCTCCTTTCCCCCTTACTCCAGGTGTCCCAGGCTTTACAAGCCGGTTAAGGAGGCCCTTTAGAGGAATATTCTGAAGGCTTATGTGTGGATTAGCAACTCAGAGATGGCTAGGAGGCCTTACTGCATCTAGTAGGTGAGTGCCTTAAAAATGCTCACATGGACACCAGCAAAGTCTGTCTGTTCTCCAGTCTGCATGGCAGAGTGGGCAGGATGGTCTGAAAACACACAGCCTTATTCATCAAGTGGGCAATGCCAGGGAGAAGCTATGGGGTGGCTCAGATCCAGAGTACTGAGGTACTAAAACCAAGCAATATCAGGTGGTGTTTAATATGAAGAAACCAGTGCACTTTTTATCCAGTCTTTCTTTTATTTGGGTAGGCAGTCTTCTGCACTGCTGTGGAATGCTGCTATGGAAATTGGGACTGGTTGTGGCAAGGCAGAGTTCATTCCCAGTGCACAGTGATGGGAAATAAACAAAGAGAGTATTAGAATAAAATCAGGGTAAATGCAATTTATAGAATTCTTAAATTCCATTTACTCCCTCTTGTGAAAGTAATCCATCCTTGTGTGCCTAAACCAGTCTTATAATGGATGCTATCCTCTACTGGCACTTTGAGTAACCATATATTTCTGATATGTGAGTTATTAAATTTAAGACTGCCTGAGTCTTGCAATAAAGACTTTCTGAGTGTTAGGTCAGTCAAAGATCCCAAAGCCAAGCAGAAGAACTACCCATAGAAAAGGCCCTTGCATAAATTCTTATCCTTGTTTTGTACTCTTCTGTGATTTACACATTAAAACCAGATTGTTGCATACTGACTTGCCTAGTATAATCATACAGAAGTGTGGGTTTCAATGCCAGTATATATATATTTAAAGCTTAGATTGAAAATTTATTTCAGCACTTTACTTGGGAGACAGAAAAGCCATAAAGAGGAATAAAGATCTTTATAAGGTTTGATGAAGGTACACAGAAAGCCACACAGGAAGAAACATTGCACAACGGTAAGTACGAGCAGAGGAAAGGGGAAGTCTCCTAGAAGAGCTTTTTCTCTGAGGAATTTTCTTCGGCTCCTTTTGTAAGACCTGGGATTAGCTGAACTCCTTGTCAAGCTTCTGGACCAATTTATTTTCCTGAGCATTTAGGGAAAGGCCACTTTGAAGGCTATGGAGATAATTGCAGGATGAAAGGAACTGCTAGTTGGAAGGAACCCGTTTGATGAGTGTGTCTTTTTGTTGAGGATTTATTTTGTCCTCTGATAGTGTGTGTGTTTTAAGTGCAGTACAAAGTACCCACGGCAATGGAGAGGCATTTAAAACAATTACATTTTAATTAATTAATATAATGAATGACTGATAGAAAGATCAAATCGTTCTTATTATCTTTAGGTGATAAATGAAGGGTGGAGGGGAAGTGAAGAAGAAGGGCTGGTGTAGCTGGCTCCAGCCTAACACATGTTTATTTAAGTGACTCTATACAAACATAACCCCGTGTGTCAGTTACATCAGCAGCATGTCAGTTGGCACTTCTGGTTACAGACTATTTCAGAGTCATTCATCACTCAGTGCTGTAAAAGCCATCTACTCTCAGCTCACCAACCAATCAAACCAACTAGAAAACAGAGCAGGAAAGAAGCACTAACAATTGTCCTTACTTTCCTTTTAACTTTTGCTGCAACAATTCAATACATCCTGTGTGGTGGGATTGTGGAGAGGTTTTGCTGAACTAAATAGAACCTTCTTCATCAGGTCATTAAAAGCAGGAAAGGAAATGGAAAGAGAGAGAAAGGAGCAAAAAGTGAAAGAGCAGAATGTTAACCCTTGCTCTACCAGTTTTTCTTTCACAAAAAGGTTTACAAATTGCCTTTATATCTTTCACACCTATGAACATGGTTACTAATTATTTTGTGCCAGCTGTAAAGGCAATGCAAGGTCTCAATACACTGGGCAGGCTCTGATGTGGGTCATCATGGCCAGTAACTTCTTGGTTGCCCTTAAATTCTACATATACCTCCCAAGGCTGGGCTGCTGAGAGAGTGGAGGGCCACGAGTGCTATTAGGGCTTGATGAGAGATTGCCACACCTTCACATATGCTACCCTCCGAGACATTCCCTTGTGGTCCACTTTCCACTGTCACTTTCTCCAGGTAGGTAGCTTGAATCCCAGATGCCTGAGAATGCCATGACCAGGAGGGGCAGCATGCTGAGGAAAACAAGGTTTTAAAAAATGGCAATTGCAAGGTGAGAGAATAATGGTGGGAATGTCTTTCCAGTCCTGAGTGGTCCCCCCTCTAATTTGATAACTAATTCCTGCTACTTTCTTCCCATTTGTGCTGATGTATGGCTTGATCCTCCAAACCTTTACTCTCACGAATGATCCCATTAAGATAAATGAGATCTCTCTCATGTGACTGAGTGTGGGCAGGTAGCTGAATAAAATGATCAGCAAAATCAATCAGTTCTCCCTCGCCTGCCTAGTAAAAGTCTCTCCATTGTAAGAGGGCTAGCATGCAAAAACTGGGAGAAGTTTTGGGTAACAATTTGTAAAATGGCCATATCCAGTTGCTTTTTGACTGTGTAACTATGGCATTTTTCTGTCTGTGCTCTGCCTGATTCAAATCCTCCCCTCATGTTTATTATTAGTTAACTATTTCTTAATGGACCCCTTCATTTATGAATAAAACTCAACAGCAATTACAGCCCCAGTGGAGACCAGTACACTACCCATCTGCTCTGTCGCTCGCTCAGCATTGGCATTCTGTGTCAGTCTCAGCCCCTCTCATTGTAACAAGCTAGGATCAATTTTCCAGTGGCAGCTTGAAAATAATAGTACAAAATGTATATTAATACAGAAATATATTGTGAAACTGTCCTTAAACAAACAAATGAGCCACTTTAAAATATTACCGCCATAAATGACCATGACAGTAGCACAGCACATATAATAAAAAATAACTACTGAAGAGAAGCTGCTGAATTACTATAGTAATAAACCAGATGTGATTATTATCATTTAACACAGTCATTGAATACCATGAATCCCTGAAGCCATTAAAATATTTATGATTAAACGTTTGCTATTCCTTAGAACAGAACATATAGTCAGGTACTAAAAAACTGTTAAGGTATTATTTTGGCTAATACATGCTCGTGCCGTGATAAAGGTCAGCCAGCACTGTTAGCTTCCTGGAAAGAGCACCTAACAGCTTTGTTCCTTCTATTTTGTTTTTCTAATAACAACTATAAGGTTAGAACCTCTGTGCACATTATTGTGTTCAATAGAGACATATAGATATATGCTTATACTTTCCTACATGCATCTATATGAAGGAACCAACACAAATATCTGATTTCATTTGTGGCGAAATGGATGCTTCCTTTAAGGAATTATAACAAAATATTTAATCCTTTTAGGAAAAATACACTTGAGACAAAGCAATAAGCATATGCAAACATGAAGTCTAATTACCTTCAGGAATTTTAGCATGCAGGCATCATATTACCCACTGAATACATTTTATCTTGTGGGCACTGAATTTTTTATCCTTTTTTCTCGGTTGGAAGTGCTTCCTTGCCTGTCTTTCCATAGTCTGCAGCCACCTGGTTACTTACTGCAGAAGCAGGCTCAGCTGACCTGCAGGTTAGAGGTGGGTGTGGAGGGAGTGAGGATGGGTGGTGGTGGGCTGTGCAGGTGCCTGGTCCTCTTGACCTGTACAACAGTGGGCAGAAGGGCAAGGAGAGGAAGAACGCTGCAGCCCTCCTAGCCCATGGTGGGAAATATTCCCTGGCCAAATGTGCATTGCTGCTCTCTGCAAGAGCCTTTTGCTGCCAGGGATTCTGTTCTTTAGACAGAGGGTTCCTGGGCCATCACTTTGCAGTTGCTCTTTGCTACGCACACAAGACCATCAAGTCACAGATGTATTTTAAAGCTTGATTATGCATCTCCAGTAATAAATGTGTCCACTCATAAATGCCTCCTAGACTCTAGCAGGTAAGGGACATCTCTCTTTTAGACTCTCATTTCCCTGCTAACACAGAAAACCTGTTAGACTCTCTGGACACTCATGAACAAAAGGAAGTCAAAACTAAACCTTTACCAGGGCAGTGCTATGGGAAATTCTGACTTGCTTTACAGGATTTTACTGTCCTGGTTTGGAAGTCTGCAAGCCCTGCAAGTGGTGGCCAGGGCAGGCAATGGGAGCTGTAAGTGTGCATGGGAAAGGATGAGGAGCTTTAAAACTGTTCCAATTACAGAGAAAAGTGGAAGTGCATCCTGAGGTGCTTGCATCAAGCAAAGGTGAGTCTTCTTTGACAGGCAGGTCTGCTCTGGAAAAGGCTCATCTCTCCTTGCTGCCTCAAGGAGAAGTCAAGATGAGTGTTATTGAGTTGCCTAACAATCAGAAGGCTGACATCAAGTAAGATGAAGCTCATCTCCAAGTAATATGTGGCACGCAACTCTAAAGCCCTGGTTGTTTGTCACCTGTCTGTGAAGGCACCTATTGTCCCACATGTGCTTTCCCTCCTGGGCAGCTCAGCATGTGCCTCAAGACTGTCTGAGTGGCAGAAACTGAGTTCTGCTCTGACTAAACCCTTGGGTGGTTTGAGTCCAGTGGGTATTTGCAGAGGAAATGAACATACGAAAATTCTGGCATTCACTGCAAATTTTGGAAGAAAGAGTTGTAACTGCTGCTGCTTTCTTGTAAATGAGAACATATGAGAAGTGCATCATACCCTGCTTTTATGCAAAAGTCAGGTGGCAGAGCACTTACCCAAAGAGTAGGACATGTATTTAGTTCTTTCATCTGTCCAAGAAGAGTCAAACTTGCACCTTCTACAGCAGTGGAGTAACCAACTAAGCACAGGCTGATCCCAGGTGTGTGAGTCCTGTCCAGAGCTTACTCCCTGGGGACTAATGTGGTATTTTATCTAATTTCTTGATATGGCTAGGTCAGGGCAGAGTAGAGAGGCATAACTCTGTGTGAAAGTGAAATAGAGAGGCAGTACTGATGCATTTGGGGAAGACAGAAACTGTGAGAAGGTTTCTAGCATTGCACTCTTGGAGTCAAGCATCTCATTTTCACCAAAGATCCACTTCTATGCTTTCTCCCTGGGAACCCATGTGGGGCAGGGGTCTGGCTGCCACAGCATCTACAGCCAAGGGTTGGCTGCTGGATGACACTTAACGCTTCAAAGTTGTCTGACATAAATTTTTGGAGATCCAGCACTTTTAAACCAGTCATTATATGGGGGATAGTGGAAGCAGGCAGTGACTGTCAGTCACAAATGTAATTTTTAAATTTGTCCAGTGGATCTGATGGCTCCTGTGCTAACTCATGGCCAGCAACCCTTCTTGAGAGCCATCCAGCTCTGGTTCCAAAAGCTGTTTTGCCATGTGTGTTGGACACAGTCCCTACACAGCCTGCATGTCTTTTTAAAATTTTTTGAGGCACAGCAAGTTTAAATGGAGTGATATTGAGGTATTCCACCAGTCCCGGTGCCAGGAAGCTCAGTAATAAGACAAAAATTAATTTTATTCTCCAGATCATCTCCAAATCATTCTCCAGATGATCAGAAAGGACTCCAAAGACCACTTGTGGTCTATGAAGATTACTGCCTGAAAATCCTCCATCTAGACTTGGATGTTTTCTGTTTATTAGGTCTGTGGATATGCTACTTACACCCCATATACCTTCCTCACATGTACTCCCCATCAGTACCATCACCAGACACTACCTGGTGTGAGTGGGAGCAGATACATTGCAAAAAATTAAGCAGCACTGCATCCAAAAATAATTAGTCTTAACCAAGGGCTGTTCTGATGGTTCATCTTTCATTCTCAGCCATATGAAATGAAGATTGCTTTAGGTTACCTGTAAGGTAATTACAGATTTAGGCTTTGTGTTCAGTACTAACCAAGGGAGAAGTCAGAATTTGCTTGGATGATATCTTTATACCCACAGATGTTTTCTCAGGCCTCAAAAATGTCCAAGAGTGTAGAGCCTCACTGGTGCTTCTGAGTTTCTCACTGTATGGATTTACCAAAATCAAGTTTATGAGAGATTTTAGCTGCGTTCAAGATGGAAAATAAGGGTATTGCAGCCATTGATCCAGCGTCCATCTGCTGAGCCACAGATATGAATCCAAAGTCCTCATTCTCCTCCTTCTGAAATTTGAGAAAGGCTGGAGCTATTTCATGCTTGCTTTGATAAATAAGAAACTGAAGAATCTGTTGGCCTGAGTGGAGGTTTCACAAATTAAGAGCAGCTTTTAATACAATGCAAGATTTCTGTAAGCTTTCCATTATTCTGATTTATTACTTCTTAAGACTGTGTGGAAAGTGAACAGAATGCATGCTTGAAGAAGAAATTAAATTGCAAGAGCTTTCATTATTCTGATTATTGAATTCCTGCATTTGTGACTCATAAGGCGTGGCCCTGCTGTTCTGCTGCTACAAACTCCACATCCTGGATGGATGCATTCTGGAAAAGATTACCTGTCTTTTGATTTTTATAAAAGCCTGTAATTTTTTTTGCTTATGCCTGTTTTCAAAAGCATAGATTTAGGCAAAACTATAGCCAGGAAAGGAAAACATGGGAGAAATCAAGAGGAATGTCTGACTAATATTGCAAGAAGGCATTTAGGTGGGATATGTCTGTAAGGTGAGCATCAATGTAAACACTGTTTGCTGTGCTCTTTGGAGTGTCTGCTTACAGCTTGTTTTGGGTCAGTGACATAGCTGGTCCAGCTACATTCTGTGAGTTTAATAGATTTCTACAGTGCCAAAATTCAGAAAAAAGAACAACTGGCTCTGACCATGCATTTGGAACCAAAATTCTGATTTTCCACTGGTATGGCTGTTACAGGACAAAGGGGACTCAGGACAAAGGTCTGTGTGATAGCAATGAGAACCACCCAGGGAAATATTATTAGAACTGTGTGCTGTCTGAAAACAAGAGTCCTGTTTAAATCCTAGGCACTGTGGCATCACTCCCTTCCCCTTCCCCTTCCCCTTCCCCTTCCCCTTCCCCTTCCCCTTCCCCTTCCCCTTCCCCTTCCCCTCTCTTAGGTGTCAAGGCATTGAATTTTTCCTTTTTAAATATTTTGCCTTTCTCAGCTGTTACATGTTTGTGGTCTAGTATGTTTTAAAATATGATCACAAAAATAAAATTAAATATATTATGGAATTTTCTTTTTTTTTTTCTCTTCCAAAAAGAATGAAAGCAAAGCTGAAGTCTAGAGATTATCTGAAATGGGACTTCTATTCTCCATGTGAATGAATGGCAACTGGGATCACAGGCCAAAATGCTATGGGTATATTGGGGTAGATTTATTGCCATAAATTATCAGCATAAATAGGGGTATGTTGATTACCATCACTTGAGTATCTCATGTAACTGACATTTTACTTCATTTCCTCTATATTTTTACTAGAGTTTCAACAGCACAAAAAATTAGAAAAGCAATAATACAAAAGAATTAGTATAGCCAGCCACTTACTACCCAGTGCTTTATTTTCTCCTTAATTTTTTCAGAGCCTTAATTTTGGGGAGTAATTTCAAGCAGTCAAGTCAGAGTCCACCGAGAATTGATTTTTGTGACCTCACATATTGTAACAGAAAATTATAACAGGAAATACACCATTAAGTGATAAACAAGGAAACATGGTTACAATTACTTTCAGAACATAATTTTATCCACTCTAGTTTTGAAAATGAAGAGATAGTACTGACTGGAACACCTCAATTCTGAATGCAAACTGTACAATCTATTATATTAAACAAAGTCAAAAGCAATGTTGAAGATCTTGAATCTATTCAAGGCATGCACCTCATTACAGACTTAGCAAATTAAAACACAAATAGGATTAGAAAAGAATAATGTAACAATCTCCCACTATGGTCCCTGGAGCATTAAGTCATAAATTGGGTTTGCATTAAATTGTGCCTGCAGTATTGAATTCAGGGAAAGAGCTATAGGCTGAAGATAAAGCTTGCTAGCCTAGCCAACTTTGTTGTTTTCAAACTGTTTTTTTCACACAATAAATACACAATGGATTCATTGGAATCTAAAAAGGCAAATTCAAAAACATGTATTTTATATCTCAATTAGAAAATGCAGGTATGATGTGGCAACCCCTGGCTATACCAAGGCCAGAAGCCGCAGACATTTGAAATTGTAACTTTACCTGAATATGTTGTCTAAATAGGAACATAATTTCATCAAAACTGCACCAGATCACCTACTGTGTTAAAATATTCAAGTTTTCGGGTTTCAGGAACCTTTAGTATGTTACAAGCTTCTATTAAGTGAAGAAAGCAAGCTTGCCCAGAGGAATTGAGGGAAGCCGAGTTTCCATATTACAAATGTATTCTGTTGTTATGGGAACTAAAATGGTGAGCGATGTGAGAAGGATCCTGAGCTAACAAAGACCAGCTCAATGGTATTATGAAGGTAGCTCTACAAAATGCAAACATGTCTGCAAGAAATAAATAGGGCTCCTTTTCTTAAGGAGATGTAGATTTGTGAAAAGTGTTGTCTCTAAAGAGAGTCAAGTTCAACTTTTGTGTGACCCTAGACAAATTACTGACTAATACTAGGAATTAATTTTGCTAATTTTCCCTTAATAAAGGCTTTATCCTTCAAAGGTGTATGATTACTGTCATCATCCTCCTAAGTGTCATTTTGGGGATCAGTAACAGCAGCTGTTCTGGTTGAGGTTCTTGTCATTTCATGCTGCAAAGGAGCCTTCATATGTTATTATTTGTGGGTTTTGCATCCTCTCTTCTAGGGATTCTCATGGCTCCATTTGTCCCCAGCAGACTTTCACAGTTTGGGAGACAGAAAGCCCTTCAAAGCTAGGGAGCTGTCTTTTCTTTGTTTACACAACTTCTCTCAACTCTTGTGGCTGTGATCTCATAGCATCTGCCAATTGCCCCCCCCGGTTTGCTCTGCACAGAACTGAACAAGCAGCATGCTAAAATAACAACACAGCCCATTGGGATTTTATGTCTGCTCTCACAGCCAATGCCAAAAGAGCACACGCTATCCTGGAAACACTTGGATTTTGATCAAGTGACTGGGAGAGAGAAGTGAACTTTGTGCAGTGACTGGGAGAAGCTGATATCAGGAATTGGTGCAAGCTGATGGGACTACACAGCCTGTAGCTAATCAGTGGGACCCTGGGATATACTCACATCCACACTTGAATTTGTATCAGGACACAACTGAAAGGCATTTTGGGCCAAGAGCAGACCATCCTTTGTCTCTTCCCTGCAAGCATTTCCAGGCCTGGGGAGTGCTGCAGCCCATCCTGGCTGAATGCCAGCTCCACATCTTGGACCTCCCATGAGATGCATTTCTTGTCCCGTATGAGTGGCAGGGAGCAAAGAGGCTGAGCCTGGTCTCCCAGGCACGGGCTGCAAGGGCACTCAAGGTCAGACCATGAGAGTGAGGTGTGGTCCTGTCCAGCTTGTCCTGTCAGTTGTGGGGAACAGGATGCTGAAAGATGGAGCATCTTGGGTCTGTAGCAGAACATCTGAACTGAAGCTGCTGGGATTTCTCCCCTGAGCCCAGGTCCCAGGGCACACACAGAGTTTGCCAGGGGACATGTACATGGGGCTTGTGTGCACACTGCTGCACCATGCATGCTCCAGCTGAACTGCAGCTGGGGGACGTGGGGCTTGGGGGGGGGTCACACTGCGCAATTTACTGGTCCCTCATTTTAGATCCTCATTTAGTGAAGTTCCATCCTGGGTGGGAGGGGTCTTCTCTCTTCTTGCCTTCTGCAATTTGCCAGTGGAGAATTTGTTGGCTAAGCAAGGCTTTCTCCTCCTCCTGGCTGACAGCTCCCTTCTGGAGCAACCTTTTAACATTATTCTTGATTTTCTTAAACAGCAAACATTAGACACATTAAGAACAGCAACAACAAAATCATTAAGCACTACAACATTCTCTGAGGAGCCAGACGTATCCTTTAATCAGGTTATGGAAAATTCATTCCTCTTCTAGCCATTTATTTTCTTTGTTTATGCACATACAGAGTGACCCACTTCTGAGCATCAAAAATAACAACAAAGAAACACCCAAAGGTTCTTCATTATTAATGGATTTATGTACCATTTATTTTGCTTTATTGGAAACCAAATAATCAAGTTCATTCATTCCAATTAAACACAACACTCACTAATTGTCTATCATTTTTATCAGTGAACCCAGTTCCCTCACTCCAAAGTCACTACTTGACCTCAGTGGGGAAAGGATCAGTATTGTGCTTCCTTCTGTAATGATTGATTGTTTGCACTAAGATGGAGAAGCACAGACTGAAATCAGGGGTTTTCTTTGCTTTTCTCCCTGTGCTAGCTTACACCTCCAGTCACCCATATGCAGGGACTATAAACTCAGCATTATCACTTTAGGAACTAACACTGTACTATGTCAGGTCAAATTTGTCCCCAGATTTGAATGGTTTATAACAAGTATCGTGTATCTATTGTCATGTAATGAGTCATGCCTGGATCTCGGGCACAGATCTCTGATGAAAATTCTATGACTAAAAATAATAAGCATGATGCATATGTTTATAACAAAAATGGCTTATTAAAAACAATAAGGCCTTGATCTCAGTGTTGACCTAAAATCCCTGGATTAGACAGGTAGACTTGGCAGAAATTAGTGACTGAAGAACTCCATTACATAAGTCATGCGGTGATGTGATACTTATTTTTGCATCTTAATCAACACTCCTGAAAAGGCTTGAGATGAAACAGTCTCATCATTTTATTGAGGTTTTCTTGTTGTTCTTGACAAAACCATTAAAACTTCTCTCATCTCTTGATGAAAGAAGTACAGGAAGATAAAAATGGCATGAAGTGACATGACAAAGACTGTAGACAGTTAGCTATACCTGGCGAAGATGTTCATTAGCAAAGGCAAGAATACTTCTCATTTTAAAGAGATTATATTGTGTTTTAACTGGCAATTAGGTGCTCTAAATTGAGAAGGATTAGGAATTACAATGCAAGCCACAATGGAAACAACAGAGCAGTGAATGTATGTATGTAAAACATATGCAAAATCTCCAAAAACTTAATCTCCTTATTTGCCTGAAAAATACAATAATTTTTTTATTCCATATTAATTTTTATTTTCTCTGTTAAAACATAGTTTAAAAAGAGATTTAACTCTAAGTTTTCTTTGTCAACACAAAGGTGGCTAGATATAAAATATTGCTCAAAGGCTGTTAAGAGGGCTTCTTATGGTACTTATAAAAGCTGGAAGAAAAGGTCAGAGGAGAATGTCAGGGGAAGAAAAGTAATAGAACCAGGTTTCCAAAATGAGAGAAAAATAATAGTAAATACTAGGAAACAGAAAATTATCATCTTTATCACTCTGCATGATGTAACTGCTGAACAGCTGCAAGTTGGCTTTAATGCCATGTCAGTGACATTATCACTGCTTGTGATTTTCTTTTATGTTTTCTGACACATCCTCACAATCATGTACATTTCTAAAAACTTACCACAGACTATGGCAAGGTATTTTCCCATGGGAGCTGGACTGGCAGGAACCAAATCAGGCTCTTCCCTGCAGCAGGAATTTGTTATTTCAGGATCCAAAGATGTTTTGAGTGGGCACATTTTCTATTTTTATTCCCTGAGTTATTGGGGGATCTGAATGCCAATAATAGATAAGCACATCACAAACAGACTCAGCAAGTTCTGCCTCCTCTGCCCCCAGAGAGTCACTGCTCAAACAATATCTCAGCACTGGGGTGACAGTTCTCCCCGGAGGGGGACAAGAGACAAATCCCTTCCACTCCTCAAGCCCCCTGGCCCGCACCATCTGATGAATTTATGGTCTCCAATACAGTTAGGTGTGTATAATTCAATGGATTGCTGAAGACCAGTTACTGTACTTTATAGCTGACATTACTGGGGATATTTTTTCCAACAAAATAAAACAATATTTGTTTCCTGAAAGGGAAATGTGCTGTCTGTAGCTATCAGCAGCCAACAGTTGCTGCTGGCTAGAGCTGAAGGAGACAAAAATAGGTGGATTTCACTTTAGCAATATAGGGAAGAATCATTTATCATTCACAGTGCCTTTTCAGGATGAGAGGGCCCATTTGAAAGTCACTACAGGATGACTGTTTTATTGTATGATATTAAACAATTGCATTAAAAGCAGGGGCTACAGAAGATATCCTTGTGTGCTGCAACAGAATCTTAGTCCTATACCATACATGACTGTGTCTAGGGGGACAAGGAGGGGCTGTGCAGGGGAAGTGCCCATTGATTTGAGGGTCTGCAGCTATTTGCCATCAGGATCTGATTCTGTAATTACTGAGCATTTTACAGAAATTCATCAGTCCACTGACACAGGATGTCTGTGAGGGTAAAAAGTGAATATGGGCCCGGGAGGTTTGGATTTTCTTGGCTTTCAGCTCTATTTGAGAGCTTGGGAAGGCACTGGTGCGGCTCATGTGGCTTCCTTCAGGGAGGACAGGGCTCTTTGAGGAATTAAAGGCAAAAGTGGCATTCAGAAAAGTACTTGGTGTGTATCATCCAGAGCTGCAGGTTCTAGAAAAACAACAAACCAACACCAGCATTCTCCGCCCCAGGAGGACTCCGCTGGACTTTTCTGGGGCCACAGGAGGATTTATTTTTCCCAGAGGGATTACAGATAAGCTTCTCCTGACCTACAAACTCCTTGCTTAGAATGTCTATTTTTAAACTGGTTCACAGGATACGAGGTTTTATATTTTGGAGGGACTTTTTTTTTCTTTTTGATGGGGTATGTTTTAAGCATATAGTGGACCAGTTAGCATTTCATACAGGTCCTGTATTAGCTCTTGCAAAGGAAATCACATACACTACTGATCCATCATGCAAAGTCTTTCTATTTATTTCCTTATTTCTTTGTTGTTGCTTTTAATCAAAAGTAAAGGACACCTGGGATGCTGGAACATTTCTACGGAAGAAGAAGAATTCTTTTCTACCTCCAGGAGTCAGGATGCAAGAAATTATTCTCTTTAAAGGTTTACATTTTTGCTAGGATGTAAATGCTGCAGAGGAGTTTAAGGAAAAGCTGTCAATAAGCAAGTAGAAATGTCCAACAGCTGCCCTCGTCAGAAAGCTGTGATAAATACTACAGCTTTTACAACAACATTTAAAAGGCCTATAAATGATAAGCAATTGGGCAAGATGGCTTGGGAAGATGCAGAGACCTTATACATTTGCATGAAATGAAAAGCACATGCTTGCTTTTTGCATTTTGCAATCAATATAGTGCGTTTTGCGCCAATATAGTGCAGCTGCTTGGCCTTTCCACCATGGCGAGCCCCTGGCAGACCTGCCAAAGGTGTATGTGCCACCAGGTCACAGACCTGCAGTCCTGAGGCAGGTGATGATCAGCAACTGGGAGGACTCAGACATGGGCTTTGAGTCAGAGTTGGGGTGTCAGGAGCCCAGCTGATGTGCCCAAATCACACGAGGGACAGGTCTGCCACTTCTGGAACAGCACGTGACACAGCAGGGATATGGGGGGTATTTACTGGTCACTGTGCAGAGCTGGTGTCCGATATCCCAAGCAGATCCACATGTCTACATGTGAAGAAGTCAGTGTGGTTTAGGAAAAGCTTAATTTAAAGCTTTCTCTGTTTTCAGAGAAAGCCTCAGTGCTTGGGCTGTCCATCAGCTGCCCCATGAGCTCCTGTATTTCTTGCTGCTCACAACTCGTTTCTCCCAGGCATTACATGTAATGAAGACAGGATGGTCTACAACTTTATGACAGTTCCATTTATTTCTACTATTTTCACATAAACCCAAGCAACAAGCAGCAGTTGCTTCCTCTGCAGCTTGATAAATGTCAGTATTAATTAAAATTGTTTGCAGTAGGGTTGGTTTTTTTCCTCTCTCTGCACCAGGCTGGCAGGGACAAGAAGCCTGACGGGCAGATGCAGCTGCTGAGCTGTTGACTGGAAATGTTGTCACAGGGAACAAGGCAAAGGAGAAGTGGCTGGTCTCAGATAAAGTGAATTGGAAATAGAGGAAGCATTCTGTCACCTGTACCGTGCTGCCACTCAGCACAATGTGGGGGAGCATGTCTGGATGTGGGTCTTGTACTTAATCCTTTGCTCCCCTGGCTGGGAAGTCTGCAAAGGCAGCTGTTCAGCCCATATGGATGGGATGGTGCTCCCCCACCACTGCTATCTAATGATGCTTTCCTGACTGACACTCAGAGAGAGCCCTTGATTCAAGAGGGAAGGTCAACACAAGGCAGTACTTTTAAGGGTACAGGGAGAAAAAGCAGGGGACATCCCCCTCACTAAACCTCCCTGTGCCGCTGTGTATTTACATGCACTCCTTCTGACCCCACACCGAGATGTTCGTACCCCAAACATCTTCTGTCAGCCTTGGGGGCACTCAAGCAGCAGCCAAAATTGTGCTTCAGTGCTCGTGGATGTGCTTGTTTCCAGCTGTGGCAGGTCTGAAAGCAGCCAGGGCACCACACTGATGGTTGCAGTGCTGCACCCTCATTTCTCTTACCACTGTGAGCTCAGAGGAGTCCATTAAGATCTGCTACAGCTGATTTTCATACAGGATTGTGAAATATTCTTTTTTTCTTCCCAATTTTTACTAACAACAGAGGAAAAGAAATTTGAATAAACCTATAGGAATTAAGTGCATCGGTTCTCCTGACTTGGACAGAAATGTACACTCCGCCATTGCTCAGACACATTTCAACAACCTTTCCAGGTGTTTTCCTTTGAGGGGGAGAAAACAGCTGTGCTTACAGAGCAGGATCAGTCCCTCTCTTACAAAATGTTGTCAAAAAAAAAGTGAATGGTTTTCCATGCACTCTTCCTAAGTTCTGCTTTGTTCTCTGATAAATTGAAGCAGAGAGAACAGGGAAGACAATGACTGCTCCGGATCAAAGGTTATATCTGGAAGAACTGGAAATGTTTTGGAAATGCAAAATAAGGTTTTTATAAAGCTGTGGTTTCTATTAGACACTCAGGGAGACCTTGGCTTGATTTGCAGAAACACTTAGTGACAAAAGGAAATGTACTTCCTTTTGGCATCTGTAAAAATACAATTTACAAACAGAGGTGCAGAAATGCAATAAAATGAACATCACTGCTGTAAATGACAACTCTGTTTCTTTACTGTATTGAGCTTTTTTTGCTTCCTTTTCAGATTATTAGTACCACAGGCTGCTTCTGCTTCTTCTAGATACCATCTTATGCATCATCTTGACTCAAGCCCTAGTTTCCTTGCTCTTGTTTGAATCTACTGTAATCCTTTGATGAATGCATTTGTTTGTATTGAAAACTATGGGTTTTTTACAGCACTGGTCTGTAAAAAGTATATTTTACCTAGCAAGATACTGACTTCTAAAAGCCTCATTTCTAAGATATCTGTCACCCCAAGTGTAGTAGTCAAAAGAACATCATCAGCAGAAATATCTTTTACCAGTGTAAAAAATAATAAAGGTTCTTTCCTCTGTCCTCTTGGTCTAATCTTACAATGGGTTGGGATTTCTGTCTATACATTCCACAGAAACCTGGTTTCTATAAATTTCTTTTTAATAAAACTGCGTTACCTATGATAAATATATATTGCCTGGGTCAAACGAATCTGATTGTGAAAACATATTGAGCAACAGTATTGGTAGGATTTAATTTCATCTCTCAAAAAAACCCAACCAACCAACCACCCACCAAAATCTGTAGCTATTGAATGCTGGTTTGAATTAAATTCTATTTGTTTTAATAAAAGTGTAGTGGCCTGAGTGTACATATATTTGTTTTAGTGGCAGTGCACTGGATCCAATAAAACTATATTGGCTTCACTGCTTATGTCTCCTTTTCAGAGAAAATGGATTGAAAGGAAAAATGAAACAGGCATAAAACAGCCAGTCCTGAGCTTTCTGCTGGATTCTGGCATCCAAATAAACTGGTAAAAAAACCCCAACTGTATTACTAAATATTGCTTTTAAATTGAAATATGTTTAAATGTCAAGGCTGCGCATGAGGGATTTAATTGTCTCCGCAAAGGAGAGCAGTGTTCAAGACTTGGCTGTGGTGGGTCAGTGCATATGCTGGTGCTGCAGAAGCAGAAACCTGAGCTGGCTTTGGCTCCCTGTTCTTCTGGTGTGTCAGGTCTGCCAGCAGTGAAGGCACTCAGCTGATCACCACATACCTGATAACGTGGATCAAGTGTCAGCAGCCCCAGCATGTGGTATTTTCAGGGGCCCCCATGGCCAGAAGGAAGGAAATTATGAATCTGACTCCATGTTCTTAGAAGGCTAATTTATTATTTTATTATATATTATATTAAAGAATACTATAGTAAGACTATACTAAAGAATAGAGAAAAGATACATATAAAAGGCTTAACAAGATACTACTGAAAAACTCGTGACTCTCTCCTCAGAGTCCGACACAGCTTGCCAGTGGTTGGTCATTAAGTTAAAGCAATTCACATGAAACCAATGAAACAATGACCAGTTGGTAAACAATGTCCAAACCACATTCCAAAACACAGGAGAAGCTAATCAGATAATTATTGTTTTCATTTATCTCTGAGGCTTCTCAGCTTCCCAGGAGAAGAAATGCTGACAAAGGGATTTTTCAGAAAAATGTGACGGTGACACCAGCAGGATCTCTGCCCAAAAGTGTGGGATGTAGATCATGTCTGCATTGGGTGCTGGCAGATGGGGGCTGGCATTGCCACCCAGGCCCAGCTGCCACCAGAGCTTTGAGCACGCTGCCCTAGGATCAGTCACTTCTGGCACCCTGACAGAACGCTGTACTCACCTAGTTTTGCACAAGACCTCCCAAGTGCCTGTGTTTTCAGCACTATTACCTGTTTGTGTCACTGCAGGTAGGAAAGCCAGCAGCAGCCAAAGAGGGGCCCATTCACGGTGGCTTTTCAGGGTGGCATGCAGTAGATTCTGCTAAATGGGAGTAAGGATGTTCTCAGCAAAGAGTCTTAAGTAAGTTAACTGCAGTTGAACCATTTGTTTTACATTTGCAAACTATGCTGTCCCCAGTTTTTAATGAGGCCTGAAGTGAGCAGCTCTGTGCAGACAGTGAATGCATGCATTGACCACAGGAACTCAGATCATCTTGCTCTTGCATGCCTTTGTTTGGCCTGTGTGTCATTGCCTCTAAAAAGGTCACCAAGTGCCCTTTCTAGATTCTTAAATTGAATTTTAAAAGGAAAAGACATTCCTGTAATTTTCCAAGCTTCCCTAGTGCCACCTTTATGGCCAGTGCAACTGGCAGTAAGAGCTCCACACATCGACTCTGAGGTTAGAAAGAACAGTCTCAGCTCAGCCAGTACCATCTGGATATTTGCTAAGGGGCGAAATGGATGCTGTTGGCTGGCCTGGCTTCTCACATAACTTAAATCACAGCTGACAACCCAACCTGAGTAATGCTCTGTTTGATGCCATGCTTCCTTTTAGGAGACTGGCATCAGGTTGTGTGACTGCAAATCTGCATGGTACTCCTTCATGAGAAAACATGATCTGCATCGACTCATTTACAGTTTGTGCTGAAGTGGGTGCCCCTGGGACTGTGGGAGCCAGTCCAAGTGAGGAGAATTTGGCTGCAGCAGTAGTTTAGCTGTGGGAGAGGATATGGCTGCAGTCTTCTCCAGCTCTGGCATCTCAGAGAACTGAATAAAGAAATAATTCAAAGAAAAGCAAAACAGCTGTTGGTGAAGGAATATACAGGTGAAAATCCATCTGAGGAATGGGCTTGAGAGTTCTACAGTGACCATCACTGTCAAAGTCCCCACGACCTTATGGAAATTATGTGCACTGCAATTGGTTTGTTTACCCCAGAAACAAGCTAACTCCCGAGCCCAAGCTGGCCAAACCATATCTGGGATAGCTATGAGGGTTCCACTGCCTTGCATATGATGGTAGTGAAGGTGGGAGACTCCATGAAGCACCTAGATAACAGATTTGACAATGTGAAGGAAGATCAGTGGGTGACAGTAAATAAACAGGCTGCAGACTTCATGGTGATGTTCTCTGACGTGCCATGCAGGTGTGCTGATAGCTGGTGAGGAGCTGAGAGAGGAGTTTGGGGTTTTTAAGAATTTGGAAAACTCTTGTAGCAGCCAGGAAAGATGGGCTCCATCAGAATCAAATAGGACCAAGGAATTAGCACTTACAGTGTAAAGAATTACAGGAGAGTTTTGAACTAGCAACTGCCATAAATCTGGGTGCAGAGGAGTACACAGACTGAGGTGACACCATCTCCAGGGGTGAAAACATAAATTCTGTATCAGAAATGGATTGGATAAATTAAAGGATGGCAAATCCCACCAGGGTCATTAAAATCCATGGTTGAATTCCTCCCAGCTTCTGAAAACTGGAGGTGTAAGAGGGGGATTTATCAGAGATGCCAGATCACATGGCAAACATGGGACTTCAGTCCCCTTCTCAGTGCATGATCCCTGCATCAACAGAGTGATGGAGGTGATGAAGGAGAGATCTTTGAACTGCTTGCCCATTGCAACATCATCTCCCTGCAGACCACATTCCCCACAGTCCATCTCTGCCCCATCTTGCCTGCCACCCTGGCTGCCCTGTGGCCACCAGGCAGTGCCAGCCCCACATCCCAGCCTTCTCTGGCCAGTCCTCTGCCTCGCACTGAGACAACACTGACAGCTTTTCTGCCTGCCTGGGGATGTTGGAGCAGCCAAAGCAGCTTATGTAGGGATCTTCTGGTCTTTTTACCCTCTGGCCAGGTATGTGGGAGATGTCTTGTTTGAGTCCTAAATATGTTTCACTTAAGCTATGATGATGGTGTACTAAAGAGCTGTAATCTTTGCTAGGTCTCTCTTTACATTGCTGTAATTACCATAATAAGCTGTGTTAACTGACTCTTTTATAAGTAGCAACAAGATAAAAATATCTCAGCATGTTTTCCTTTAATGAGCTACAACTTGTGTGTAATCTTCCCTACACTTTCTTCAGTGTCCTTGTTTGTGATAGACATGGCATTGCTTTCATCTCCTGGTCCTAGTGTTGTTTCATCCCTGAGATAGAAATCTGGCCGTGGGACCCTTGGCCATGCTTTGTCTGGGCTGCCCCAGTCTGGTAAATGCAGTGATGGTGTTGCTGAATGATGCCAGTGTGGGACACAAGAGAGTTCCCCTTACTCAGCCCCTCCATCAGCAGCAAAAATTTTGGGGAACCTCACAGAGCAATGCAACTTCCTTTAGGGTATCACCACCAGCTGAGCCAGGGGAGGGGGCATCCATGTTCATGGCTGTGGGCCTCTGTCAGTGTATGGGTCAGTATCCAGGGATGCTTTGGGTGCTGCAGGGAATGCGTTACCATCACCTTCACCTCACATCCATTTAAGGACACTGGGGGAAAGGGATGACAAAAGGAATTGATACCCAAATACTAAGGCAGCAGTTCAGTGCCAGGGCTGGTAACTGATACAAGTGACTACAGATGAGCTGTGAAGCAGAAAGGGTTCTGACTATGTGGCAGAGGGATTTGAGGGACAGCTGCACAGGCTTTCTCCATCACTGCTGCTGGCAGAGACAGTTAACGTGGTCAGGCAGTGCCTCTGCTCCAGCCATCCGTTCACAGCGCTGCTGCCCAGCTCCATCAGCCTGGACTGAGCAGCGCCTCTGCCCCTCAGCCCTCATGCCCAAACGTTGCTGCAGGAGAGCAGCACTCAGGGGTGGGCCAGGGCCCAAAAAGCCTCAGTGAATTTTGCTGCCGTAAGAGCACATCAGTGAGCTCACAGTGTGACTGCCTACGGCAGATGGACCAACACTTGTCGGTTATCTGGTGCTGAGCAAGGGGCAGATTCATTTCCAGAGCCTGTGCCTCTCATTTCTCCCAGCTGAAGCTGCAAGGCAGAGTGTGCATCTGTGATATTTCTTTTTTCAGGTGCAGCTATGTTGCAGTGAGGCCTTCCAGTGAGGAAGCAATGAGATTTTTGGCATGTTTGAATGGGGAATGCAGGAAGGAGAGTGAAAGGCATCTCCACTTTCCACTGTAAGCTGCTTGAATTCATACAAGCATGAATTGAATTTCCAAATCTCAGCCATCCCCTGTGTGCACTGACAGCTGGTTGACCAGCAAAGGACTGCAGCGCCCCATAAAGCAGGGGGAAAACGTGTGAAATCTGCATTGGGGTGATATTAATGTGCGCTCCAAAAATAAAGGAAATGTGAATTGCCACCTTGAATCTGCCCAGGAGTCTGCTCAGCCCTGTCTCCTTGCCTTGTCTGCAACACTGACTGTTTCAGGGCACTGGAGACAGCTACACTGGTCTCTTGAGCAAGGCGGACTTAAAACCTGAAAATAATGCTTGGGCTGCAGAAGTAACCATGCTTGCTACAAAAACAGCATTCTTTGCTTTCTGGCAACTTTTCTCCAGCAAGACATCAGTGTCACGCAACTGCTTGCAGGCAGGATCTAACAGGGACTGAAATGTACTGGGAGGTGTAGGATTTACTGAAACCTGTGAAATAACAGCTCTAAGAACTTCACTTACTAACAACTCACCAAGGCTCTTTTAATTCTCAAAATAATCTTGTTGTAGAAAATTTGAAAAATATGTATACTCTGCAAATGTCCATGGAAGATATCAGTATCACTGCCAAGGACTGTCTTCTTTTTAAAAAGGCACTATAAGTGTTATACTTTACCAAGGTTTTTCTTAAGGGCTGGATGATATTCATGGGAACTGGTCCTGAACAGTGAGAAGTCAACTGTTGACTTTTAGACCCTTCATCTTTAATGCTTTCTATGGAGGACTATTGGCACTTTCTGACCAGACAACATTATTGGTAGAAAGAGCAGAGGAAAGTAAACACTAAAAATACACCACATTTCTGAAGTTTCTCTGTTCACTGTTTATCATAGCCAGATAGAATAACAGAAAGAATTTCATTTGGAGGAAGTCAAATATTTTGAGATGCCACTTTTTTTTTCTTTGCTTGAAAAAGAAAAGACAAGCAAAACACATGGGAAACAGAAAAAAAAAAATCAGCCACTCTGCTTATAGGAAGGAAATCTGTTTGTGCGTGATTTAAAATCAGAGCAGAATTTCACTTCATTCTGTCTTGTGTTTTTGTGTTTCATATTTCATGCTTTGGTTAACACTTACTTAGTCTATTATTAGAGGCCGTGACAGGTTGTCCTGGAAGTTTTTAGACTTGCTGAGCATATGCTCTCCACAGAGCACGTCAAAATGAGAGGAACAAAGAATTCATTCATTTTTATTTAAAAAAGCCCCAAACTTTAAAGACCCACCCTTGCCTCTTGACATTGTAACATCGAATGCAAAAGTCATCCGTGCATAAGATATCAGCAGCATGAAGAAAACAAAACAATTACATATGGAATTTCCTTTCTCTAATTCAAAGAAATGTAAGTGTAAGATTTGGTTTTCCTTCTGAATTAAGATGAAACAAAAAAAAGTAAGTGTATTAATTTATACAAAAAGAAATTCCACATTTCAGGCAATTCAAATTTTAGCCAGTTTCAGTGGCTTTATAAAAGCTTTTCCTTTTTCCTAGTCATATCTCTGTGGGGAAGGAAGATATGCCCAACATGGAAGGGTCAGTCCTGTGCTTGTCAGCTTGTGATTTGACTTCACCAAATGCTGACCAGGTTAAATTATATCATAAAGGTTTTAAGAACACAGTAACACCTTTGGGACTGCCAAGGGGATCTTTCAGGAAGAGATAATGATGCGTAGAGGTGACAGCGTTTGTTGTTTGTTCAGGACTGCAAAATTCTGCCTGTATTTCCTCCCATTTTCCCAAGCCAGGGACTCTGGCCCTTGTCACAAGAAAATGCCAACCTCATGGATTTAAATGAGCACCTTGCTTTGCTGTGTGGGCATCATGAAGTGGGCAAAGTTCCCACTTCTCCCCAGCTGAGTCCTGGAGCAGCCAGTGTGACTGGAGCCTGCATGAGCTAGGGTGGTTTTAATGCACTGTTTCTTCCCAGCTGAGACCATCATCTCCTGCCTCAAGGGCTTCCACCAGGGTCTGACAGCTGGGCATCAGCTGGGATGACTTGGCCCCTAAATGTGTCTCTTGTGCTAGTGGCTGCCAGGAGGATGGCAAAGAGACATGCCAAGGGCTGCCCTGGGCTCTTGGCTTCCTCCTGCCACGGGATGTTTTGCCTCCCAGTCCTGGGAAGCATAATCAATGTTGAGATCATTTCACTGTTACCTTTATAAATCTGTCACTAAAACACACAACAGAGAAGTCCTTTAAAAACGGTGAGAGACCCTATGGCAGTCACTTGATTTCTAGGCTGGTTGGAGGTGTGCACAGAGGCAAACACACACCTGCTATATCATTGGGCAGGCAGCGCAGGGCTACTTGTTCATTACTATCTCTGCCCCCCACCCCATCCCTGTGTTTGATGCCCTGGGAAAGGCAATTACTCAGTTCACTTTCCTCAAAGGATACCTACAGGTTCAGGAAACACTTCACCAAACGGGCAGGGTCTGATGTCTAATAACATCCTCAGTCTTGCTTTATAGATGTAGCTGCAAATGAAATGGTTTTTTTCATGAAAAAAAAATCCCTGTCTTCTTTGAATTTCAAGTGTAGCTTCTTTATTTGGTCACCCTGTGTGTTTTAAGTGATGTATTTTTTGTGGTTATAAAACAAAACAAGGAGCAGGGTGAAGGCTGGCATTTCTTACACCAGCGAGCATTGCAGCTTGCTCCAGCTGACACTCATCCCTGGTGTCTCCTGCTTGCCTTTGCCATTGAGGAAATCCAATCTGCTGCCATGTCATTGTTACAATAATCTCCAGCTCCTGGACACCAGTCTGAGTATGACAGTCTCACAAAACCGATGTCACACTCATCTTGGGCAGGCTGCGTTCCCCTGGTACATCTTCATTCCCACAGCTGTCGTGCTGGCTTGCAGTCACTGCAGCAGCTCAGGGCCAGGCAGCACAAGGGAGAGGAGCTGGATGTGCCACTCCTTCCAGCTTTGGCTTTTCCAGACCTAACTTTTGTTTCTTTTTCTTCCAGAGTAAAAATCTTTGCTTGTGGTGGGGGTTACAGCCTCCTTCTATGCTCTGACCTTGGCCATGTGTCATACACAGCATCTTTTTCAGGTTATGTCCCCACAGCTCCTTTTCCCCTCTCTGCAAAATTCCAGCACCTCTTCCAACTCAGTCAGGTTTTTGAGAGCTTCCTGCTCTCAGTTTCAGGTTCTTTGCAGTTTTGCATATTTCTATTTATTGATTTTGATTCTTCCAAGCAAGCCAGCATTCCGCAGTCTATTTTATTTAACAAAATGGTTCTCATGCATTTTTCAGTACCATTTCCCATGCATGGCCTATCATTCCTGAATTTTCCACAAGGCTTTGGTTTCTTCCCATCTCTCCTCAGCTTTTATCATGAAGGTTTGCTCCATTAGTGGTTCAGAAAAGGGTCAATTGGGATAAAGGAAATTTATTTTAAAATATAGGTTCATGCAGCAATTTTTTTTCTCAATTCTTTTTAAATGCTGGATGCATTGTTGTTTTATGAACCTTTCTAAATAGCAGTCATACCTTTTCAGAAAGGCAAAGAATAATTCAGGGTAATTCAGCCCAGTACTGTTGCATGCCAATGAACTGGGCAGGCTTGAGGTGCTGCACAAAGGGGCTTCTGCTGGGGTTCTGCTCTGCCCTGCAGAAATGCAGCCCTTTTGCATCAATTTGGTGCTTTCCTCTCCCTGAGATCAGGGCTGAGAAATGCAAAGGCCTATGAAAATAAGGAGCAAAAGACAAAAAAATTATTCCTGTGGCTTTCAGAGGCAACGGCACTGGAGTGGTGAGCACTGTCAGCCTAACAAAGTGGGCATTTCATTTGAGATTTTAGACAAAAATGAAGCAGATTCTTTCGCCACATGGGGCCTTTATCTCTTCCTGTCCACACTTGGATTTGGACCCTCCAGAAAATTATTTGTCAACCCATGGCCAGAGCCCTTAGGCAAGACAAAATAGCTATGGATCACTAGGATTTTAAAAACCAACCCAAACTACCTACATACACATTATCCCTTATACATCCACACTAGCAAACAATAACCAAGTTCTCCAAGTTTTGCCTCATTCTTATTGGCTTTTGCACTAAAATAATTATAGGAATTAAATTAAAAATTACAGAAATTCTATCTGAGGTGGTAAATTGTTTTAAAGGACTATGCATCTTTCTAGTTGAAGCCCACTCTGACTGAGAAGTCCTGGTCTACAAATCCATCCTCTGCTCAAATTTGCCTGAGCAAATTCACTGATTATATCTGATGATGTAAATTGAAGAAAACAGCGGTGGTACACAGCAGTGTGAACAGCAGCAAAACTGCATTAAAAGCTAGTCTCTCGTGAACATCTGGCTGGATGATGCCAATTTGTTTCTGGCTTTGGTATGTTGTTGTTTTTTTTTTTTAATCAACATTCACATCCAGGGGCCAAGGCAGGGATTGCATTAGGTGGAACATGTAGGTGGGTTTGGAAATGGCTTCCCTTTTCCCAGGCTTTGCACTCTTTGCTGTTTGCTCTCTGCAGGTGTCGGAGCAACGGAGCCCAGTTTGCAGGAACTCCCATGAAAAGCCCATTTGAAGTTTGCACACTCGAGCACTGCCATACAGCAGAAGTGCTGGGCTGAGATGGCAAAGCTCTACCAGAGCCTCCAACTTAAACCTAATGAGGGACAAAAATTCTTCATCCGCCACTGCTGTGACCACTTCTCTTCAGTCTATGTTCTGCAATTACCACATTTAAAAGGGACACTGCTTAACACAGTGGGGGTTCAAGTTCATTGGGAAATTTTTCTAGAGCCCAGGCACACAGGCAAGTGAATGAGGTTTTGACTGGGCCTGAAGTAGCAGGTGCTATTATTTCAAGTGAATGTAATAAAAAGGTTTCATTTCAGCTCTGCACAGAGACAACAGAGACTGCAGTACCACCATTTTTCTAAGGCTGAAGCTTTGAGAGAAACCCCTCAGGTTTTATCCAGCAGAATAAATTTTTTATTATCAAGCCAGAGCTCTTCCCCTGATCACAAAATTTGCATTCTTATGGATAGAGAGAAAAAACCACAAAGCTGTCTGATACTATCCATGATGAACTCAGCTCTCTTTTTAACAGGCGGGTTGAAATACTTGTAGCAGACCCTTCACAGTCTATCTGACCTGTTAGGAAAGAAGAAAGATAATAAATTGGACAAGCACATTTGAATTACAAATAAATTAGAGGAACCCACAATCAAGGTACTGACATTCACTAAGTGAAAAAAAGAAAGCTTTTGTGCAGGTAAATTATCTACTGCGAATTATTTACTCAGCTGTGCTGTGAAGAGCTCTCAGGATGGGGCAGACAGAAGCAGATACTTTGTTTGCTGGTTCAGGCTTCTGGTCCTGAGAATCAATCTTTGACCATTAAAGAAACACTGCTGCCTCTTCAAGTGTAATTTATGCAATAAGATGCTTTTCTTTCTCTTTTTTTGTTCAGGATAGATGCTGCAGAGATTCTTAATTTTCATTTGCCTTTGTCTGGAGATGTGAAATAAGTATGCCATATTGACCATTTCATGCAAATTTCTAAATATATTAATGTATTTTTTGGATATGGATTTGTGAAGGGCTCTGCTGACTTTGAGACTGCTGCTAAAAATGGAGATAAGCCTGCTGAAGCTAATTTAACTCTATTTCTATACAGCAGGTAGTATTAAAACTAATGGTGTATGAGAGGAGGGGGTTTTTTTTGAGTGCTTTGTAACATTTGTGAAGAGCAGTGGCCCTTTGTTCCCACAATAACTTGTATCTCATGAGGGTCTCATTTCCTGTGCACAAGTGAAATGTTCCCCAAAGGCATGGGTGACCCCAGGCAGCCAAGGCAGCATCAGTCCTTCTGCAGTTTTCCAGCCAATCCTTCAAACCAGGAGCAGGGAGTGGTGGTTGGAGGGGTGAGGCACAATATGTGCTGGGATAACACCACCATGAAGGTGTTCCCTGGGGCTCAGGCACGGGGAGAGTAGGTTTTACCCTTTTGCATCTTTATCTTCCAACTCTATATGCACTGCAGGTTGCCACTGGGTTATTTTTAGGTCATTTCAGGGATATATATTTCTGCAAGAGCTATTTCTGGGAGCTCTGCCAAATTGGAAACTGTAGTAACCTATACCTCCCCCACAAAAATGTTTACCCAGCAGCTTCAGCCACTCTCTTTCTTGCTACTCTTCGCAGCCCCCAAGGAGCAGGGTCATCTCTCTGCAGGAAAAAAGAATGCAAAATAAAGGTCCCCACAAGGCTGGGAAGGGCCAGGCACCCAGCAGAGCTGCAGGAACACTTCCCTGCCCAGAGCAGGTGATAGTTCCCCCACGCAGACACTGATGGGAGGCAGGGCTGGGGAATGGCCAGGCTGCCCCTCAGTGCTCTGCTCTGTGCTCTGATGTGATGGACACAGTGCATGGGAGCTTTCACCAGGCTGTGAGAGGCTCTTTGTCTGATAAGCAGGCCCTGCAATGACTGCTGTGGCTCCAGATGTTGTGGCTTACAGGGTCTGGGAATTCCTTGTGTTAGAAATGTTAGCCTGGGTTTGGAGTTCTGGAATTTAATTTGAGAGAATCCTTCCAGTCATCAAAAATGCACCATGACCTGACCAGCACATCTGAGTCTCTCTGGGTTTGAATGTACTCACAAGGGTTTGATGTGTATGGAAAACACAATGTGCCAGAGCATCTCAGGCCCTGCCAGGGCAGGGCAGAAGCATGACCCAAAGCACAGAAATTAATTGAGGCTCTTGAAGTTCATTTGAGGGTTTTCAGGATTTGAACCATTCTGTACTTGGTGTGGTAGTGCACAGTGCTTTGAAATGTGGTCAAACTTTAAACCCACAACTGCTTGTCTCTCATAATCACTGGCAATGCTCTAGAACTGACAAAAAGTAACTAAATCCCTTTTCATGTTGCTATCTTTTCCCAGTTTGGGTGTCAGGATTGTGCTGTATGTATCTTAATCTTGTCTGCAAGACACATTGGTGTCAGCCTTATGGGGAGAATGTTTTCACTGTAACAACAGGCTTTTTTTTTATCACAGGAGTATGGATCAGTTAAATTCTGCTGTACATAATGGACCAATTTTCCACAAAAAAAGTCAGTAGAGAAAAAGAATTTAAATGCTGAATTAACCTACCAACAAAAGCAATGTTTTAGCCCAGTGCTTTCTTGATGTCCAGAACAGATTTTGCTAAGAGTAAGCTTTATAACGAATCTGTGTCAAAGTAGATCTATTATCTGATAGATAAGTAATGGCCTTCATCAGTCATTTTTATCCATGGGAAAAGGACAAAGGATGGAAGAGGAAAGTGAGTCTGTTGGAAGGCTGTCCATTGGAAGCATTACCCAGACAGTGAGATTGCATGTCTGTATGCAGACTTGAAAAGACACAGATCATCAGATACCAGAGCATGCCTTTGAAAATGGGTCATAAACATTAGAGGAAAGGATGCAAGGACAAAGAGAGCACCACAGCATTACACTACAGAGGTTATGTAAGTCTCTGTGTGTCTGTGTGTCTGTGCGTGTGTGATAAACAAGCCGGATAAACAACTCAAATCTGTCAAACATTGATATTGACTTAAAGGATTGTTTATAGCAATGTTCCTCAACACTTTTTCAACTCGCTCCTTGAAACAGTGCTGGAAACTATATTAAAATACACTGCACAGTAGTGTAAAACACATGGGGAAGCTGAAGAGGCATGCAGCAATGGGGCTGTGCCAGCTACTGTCTCTCCAAAGCAGTAGCTCAACCCATTTCCAAGTGCTGGAATTCAGCTGTCTGCCTCATCAGGTTGACAGAACTCACCTGGGATTGTCCACCAGCCAGTCCCATGGTATGGTCTAGAAATCAACATGAGTTTGGGACTACAGGCAGTTTAGATGCTGTCACACTTTTCTTAGAAGCAGAGCTTGCTTAGAACACAACACTCTTCAGCACACGAGCATCATATATGTGAAGTGGTGCCTTCCACATGAAATGGCAGTCACATACCTCTACCAGCTTCAAGGTGAAAAATGGCCTGTAAAGGCAGCTTACCACAGTTTTTGGCTGATGTTCCCTCCTTTGTTCATCCCACACTCACTTGAAAAGGAGTTCAAATCAGTAGTAGGCTTCAATAATATTTCTGGGGGGGGAAGTGAAGTAACTGGAATTTAAGGGGCTGGTGAACTGTGGCAGCAGAGGGTTTCTAGAAGCCCTTTGCATCTTACTGCCCAAAAGAGGGCTTTATTCCTTCTATGGCATTCCTTCTATGACTCAGGGGCATGAAATGGGAATCTGGTAGGAAAATAAGTGTATTTGTTCATACTGCAGGAAGCTTGAAACTGAGATGGGCAAATAACATGTGCAAAGTCCTAATGCTATGTGACATATCAGAATTGCATCACGCTCCAAACACAGCAGAAATTAAGCTGTTGGACAGTTTGAATTAACTGAAAATAGAGAGCATTTCTGAGCCATTTCCTTAGTGTTGTCTATATTAGAAATGTTACTGCTCCCCTCCAAAATATGTAAGCAGCTGTCTGGCTGGAAGGTAAATAGTGTGCACTCAGGGCTCATCCTCCCCACTGAGGTAAAAAAGAAGCCCTGTGAAAGACCTCCCACATGCTCTGGGAATGCAGCCTCAAGCACCTGGGGTCTCAATGGCTAAAATATTTCACATATTAGAGTGTGTATCGAGCCCACCAAACACATGTACACACATATTCCAAAATCCTCTATGTACTTGCCTCTGAACAGTCCTTGACATTTTTCATAATGTGCCAAAAGTATACACTTGAGGCTGGCAGATGGAATTGAATATACTCTGACAAGGTCTGCCATTGTACCAAACTGAGAGGGGCAGTGCACACTTCAGAACACAGAGCCCCCCTGAAGGAAGACCTGGATAAGGAGGGAGACTGGTCTAAATAGAAACTGATGAAGTTCAACAAAGACAAGTGTAAGGTCTTAGACCTAGGAAAACACAATGCAGGACAGCAGCACAGACTGGGATCTACCCAGCTGGGTGGGGCCAGCTCTGTGGAAAATGGCCCTGGGGGTCCCTGGTGGACAACAAGCTCAGTATGAGTGAACTGTGTACTTCTGCAGCAAAGCAAACCAAGAGGGTGCAGGTTACATCAACAAGGACATCACACTGAGGTAAAAAAAGTCATTATTGCACTGTACTCAGGCATTGTGCTATGGATTAATACCAGACAGAGCCAAGGTCCATGCAGTTGCTTGGTTATTCCCCCACCAGTGGGACCAGGGAGAATATAGTAAGCATAAAGCTAGAAAGCTCATGGATTGAGATGAAAACAGTTTAATAGAGAAAGCAAAGGCCATGCCTGCAAGCCAAGCAAAACAAGGAACTAATTCACAGGGAGGTGTTTAGCCATTCCAGGAGATCAGGGCACATCACATGTAGCAATTACTTGGGAAGACAAATGCCAGCACTCCAAATGCCCCTCCCTTCCTCCTTCTTCCCTCCACTTTATATACTGAGCATGATGTCCCATGGTCTGGAATATCCCTTTGGTCAGCTGGGGTCATTTGTCCAGCTGTGTTTCTTCCCGGTTTCCCATGCTCCCCAGCCCCTCACCAACATGGCAGAACAAAAGGCAGTAAAGGCCTTGGCTCTGTTCAAGCCCTGCTCAACAGTAACAAAAAAATCTCTATGTTATGAACTGTGTTTTCTTTACAAATCAAAAACACAGCCCCATAAGAGCCACTGTGAAGAAAATTAACTCTACCACAGGAAAAACTAGCACACCTGGAATACTCAGTTCCATTTTAGTCCCCACTATGCAAAGATGTGGACAGGCTGGAGGGGGTCCAGAGAAGCTGCCTCACATGTGATCCTGGATTAATGCACACTTGAGGCATTGCAAGTGATATTTTCCTATCAGGTCAGCTTAAGCACCACGTTTAAAGCTACCGTGAGTGTCATAGAGGGGTTACAGAGATACAGAAGAGCTTCAGACTATTATTATTATTTTTATTGGCTAGTGCAGTTGTCCAAGTTTCAAGAGGAAAGGCTGATGAAATTTATAGCTGTATTAATAATCTTCATCATATCCTCTTTTGCAGATCCCTCTTGCATGTTCCCCTAAAACCCATGAGATATCTGCTGCCTGTTAATGGAAAGCAGTTTATTTTGAAGGAGGAGGAACTGACAGATTTTTGTTCCCATGAACTATATAAGAAATCTAACAAACCAAATGCAGGTGGATCAATACAGGCCGTTCCTTATTTATCACCCTCTGTCTTCCTCACTTTATTTTTATGGCTATTAAAGATGCTATCATTGATATACCATTTTTGACTGTCTCTATATAATGTACACACTGGACAAAGCTGCCATTGATATTCATGTAAAATGCTGGGGTATTGAATGGCCTAGCAAAGTGGTGCAGCCTGTCTTTCATTTCCGCTGCATGAGATTTAGCCAGGGCTGGATCTCCACTGAGGAACATTTCTGTAACACTCCAGGAGGTGCAGGGGAAGTTTGATCTTTGCTCTGAGTATTTCTGCACTCTCAAGTGTGCTTGAGTTTTCTTTTAGGTGGGACTCTAGCTGGGGAGTTCTTGGGCTCTCTGCTTCATTAAAGTCATCCCCTTTAGATTTTTGATCACCAGGAAACAGCAATGCTTTAGTGCAGCCTTTTGATTATATTATTTCAACTAAAACTCACTACTCGCTCCAGATGAGGAGGAGTCACACTCCAGGCCATGACATTTTGGCACGAGTAAGCAACTGATGGGAGCTGAGTGAATCCAAAGCTGGGTGTGGCTTATCTTTTCTTGCATTGACCGACAGCATTGTGTCAGCTAATTTGGCTGTCAACAAGAGAATTACACCTGCTCATGGAAGCATGGGTATCAGAGATTAAAGCATCTACACTGCAATTCTGATTGCAATTCTGGGCAACAAAGTCACCCACAAGCTAGTTTTAAATGAGTCACCCTAAGACTGGCAGGAGTCTGGAAGTGGGAAACCAAACTCAGCAATGACTGGTCACCCCACTGCTTTGGGACATTTACAGCCTGCCATGAACTTTCAGTTTAGGATCTGAAATTGGACTGAAACTGGGTACGTGGAAAGCTTAATTTTCAGGTAAATCGGTTCAACTCTTCTTAAAATAAAAGCAAAGTAAAGAAGAACAATGCCGTTACATTCATCAAAAGCAGCTTGAACTGTGCTTCTGCAGCAAGATTCACCTCAGATGTCAGAATAAGAATGTGATGCAGGTCTGGCACTGGGTAACTAGTGCTGTGTAGCTGGGAAATCTGGTCTATTTAGGCAGCCTGTATTGATTGCAGCAATCGTTTCAATTCTTAGTAAGAAGAAAATTTATCCCTTTTCCCAGCTAAATCTGGGGTAAGCAGGTAGAAATCCAGGGCTAAAACCTTACAATAGAAGGAAGCATTATTCTAGTGTCTCAATTTGCTAGAAACAAATGCTGTGGCATTTAAATTGGAGCATCTATCTCTAGCAACCCAGCACCTCTAATCAGTTTCTCACCTTTACATTTGAATGCAGTCAAGGCAGAGGTACTGCATTTACAATTATAGCAGATTACTTCACCCCTCTGAAATGACTTTAAAAGATTAGAACACATAGATTATTTATTAACACTTAGTGAATGTATTTCTAGAATGGGAACAACATATTGCATCAATGTCTAGTTCCACAGTTTAACTATTTTGATTAAGAGGGAAATGTATATTGCTGTAAGGAATTCGGCCCACATACCACTGTGCGAGGCTTCTTCCTGGCTCTTTCCTTTTTAGTACAAAGCTTTTGTTCCCTTAAACTTATGTTAACAACAGTGATCTTAACACTGGAATATCCTGTGATAACTCATAAATAACAGTTCTGGCTGAAACAAGACTGTTCAGCCAAGCTATCCAAAACTGGCAACCCAATAGTTTATTTGACCCATTTTGATCATGAGCATCTGATTCACAGGTTGGCAGAGAGATTTGTGGAGTTGCACTGGAGTTGCACTCCCAGCTTAAGACAAATACTCATGCTGCCTAAATAACAAAAAACAAAACAAAACAAAAAAATAATAATCTTGTCTAAGTTCATGACAGCAACTGCAGTATTTCCAGAATTGTTTTCCTTCCTTCTTGGATTTTGTAGCAAGTCCCTCCCCTACTAAAGCCTTCAGCTGGTTCTTGGATTGTAAACCAGCATGCCTTAGAAGTGGTAAAAAACAGATGAGACAAGCATAAACATGGTGTTCCAGACCTCCAAACCAGGTGCCAGTCCAGATGAAATATAAAGCTGTCCACAGCTAAGCAGAGTTTTCCAAGGAAGGCTGAGACAGATCAAGACCCATCTGCTGTGGAATGCTGGCTCCTTCCAGCAAAACTGGGGAACAAGAAAGAGGCAAACACAGCCCTGGATGCTGCAGTAGCTGATCAGCACTGGCACACTGCCGAGCCACAGCCTGGACTCTTCCATGGGAAAAAACAGGGATCAAAGTCAGGAGACACAGAGAATTCACTGTGATTCACTTTGACAATGTGTTGTCCCAACAGGAAAACAAAACAACGTAATTTAGGTGCTGTCAGGACAAAATGTCACCTTTAAAGAAATGGAGATCTAATTATCAAGGTGTCGTTTGGTATGGAACAATTCCCAGACACGGTGAAGGACTGAACCCTTTCAAAGCCATGTAAATGTATTTTTCCTTTATCTCTAGTGCTCACAATTTTCACTCTGGCTAAATGCATCAAGCCTAATGATTGAACATTTAAAAACACACTACATAATGCTTTTAGGCTTGGTGTAAAGTGTTATTACATGCTAAGATGCTAAGGACTAGTTTCACCTCAATGTTCTGATTCATTAAACAACTGCAGTTGTATGGTGCCATTCTTGAATGATAAGGCATATCTGCAAAATGCAGCAAGAATTTGCAGGATTATCCCTATATGATTGGGATAATTTGAAAAGCACAAGAACTAAGAACCAGAAAGAAGAACCATCAAGTTCATATTAGTCTATTACAACAGGACTTGTTCTGTTAAGTAACTGCGTTGCCTTTTTAAGCTCTTCCACTTCACTTCTATAGTGGTGAACTCAGTTATCAGGAATCACCAAGGTGGTCTGAATAAGAACTGTCTGAAAGCCCGTTCAAATGAAGCATGACACTTAGGTTCCAAAAATACATTCTTTGTTTTGTATTAAGAAGAAAGTACCATTTGGATATGTGCTTTCACAATTCACTGAAATATTATAAATGGAAGACCTTGTTCCAAAAATTTTCACCACACTAGATTTTTTCCTTTTTTCTGGACAAATATACTTTGCATATTTGGACAGGCAAACAAACTTGTGTATACTTATTAAACCAAGTGCTAAACAATTCTATGGCTAATCTCTTGCTGGTTGCTACAAATAAAGGTAATTGTAACCTGAAAAATTGCAGTTAATTACAGTTAAGAAAGGCAACTGTGGAACCTGGTTCTGCTTAGTTTAAATCCTCATCTTTCCTCTGGGCCAAATCCCAATATCCTTTTATGCAGTCTTTTGTTTCCTCAGACTTCCTTTATCTTCTAGCTTAAATTCAGTGCATACACTATAACAGCTGCTGAGGTGTAGTTATGGGGCATACTGGGAAAGGAACTCTGAGCTAGCAGCAATTTGCATGTTTCATTAACTAGATAATCAGGACACTTGGGCAAGTTTTTTTTCCCAAGGAAGCATTCTTCACCTGGATATGTGCCATCTCTAAACCCAGAAACTTCTGGTGGAAATATATGTCCCTCCTGAGTCCAGAATGAAAACTTCTGCCTGAAAGCAGACAGCAAGGCATGTTCTCCTCTCACCAGGACTATGGGCTGAGCAGGCTTTTACAGCTGTATCTTATCCCTTCAAATGGAGGCTCTTGCCACCAGCCTCTTCCAAGGTGGAGTTATGTCCACTTCTCCTGCCCCTGTCCCCATGGAAGTGGTTAATTTCCTGGGAGAGCTGCTCTGGCACAGTGACCATTACACAAGCCTACAAATGCAATGCTTGGCAAGCGGGTTCCAGTTGGAACTGGGTACTTCAGGGAGGTGAACACAAATCCCTCATGGTCCAGATGTCAGCACTGGACTTGTGGCTGCTGGTGCACATCCTGTTCGGGGACACCATTCCAACTCCCTCCCCTTTCTAGCAACCAGGAGAGGCTCAGGCTCTCCTGCACAACCAGCTGCACATGCAAATTCTTCCCTTCCCAAATTCAGAGCTGATGCCCAGGCTAAAGCATTCTTATTCCTGATAAGACAACAGCAGATTAAATGGGATGAACTGATCGGCTGTACTTCTTGTAAAGTTATCCCCAGAGATAAATGCGCAATGTTGTTATGGAGGCTGTGGTGGTGTCTGCAGCGTAACTAAGGCTGACAGACTGCTTGCATGTGGGTGGCTGTCTTCTTTCCAGCTGTGACCAGCTGAATTATATCACCTGTCCCACTTGATATATTAGGATATGCTCAAACTCAAGATGCATGTTGCTGCAATAGGGAAATTAATGTCCACCACTGGAGGCAATTAATAATGATTAGGAGCAAACCAGCAGGGTTAAATCTGTGCATTTAACAAAGTGTTCATACAGCTTTTTATACTATACTTCAACCACCGGGTTCTCTCAAATTTCTGCTCCTCTTTGAGGGGGGCTAGGACAACCTTACCTTAATTAATGTGTAAACTTAGTTGAAATGTCAAAGTTGTTTCAATAAGACATGTTTATTCATTACTCAATCCCAGCTTCAGACCCAGTAGAAGAAAGCATCAAACACACCCAAGTGAAAGGGTCTGCAGAAAAAGCCCATAAACATTCATCTCTATGTCCATTTTCATTCAGAACAGCACAGCTCTAGGTATTTGCGTTTGAAGTCACTGCATCTCTTTGATTTCTGGACTCCTCAGCTAGCACACTAAAAAATGACAGCAAACTGACACATGGAAAATTTGCAAGGCTCAGTTTAGAGCAGCTCCTTAATTACCATGGAAAATGGTGAGTGATCGGTTAATAATTTCCCTTTTGTGGCCAAAATGTGATTTCTGATATGAATATTGGGCATCTAATAGGAACAGGATGCTCTTGCATATTTCAAACTCCGGATACAGGAAGCCTTGTGCTGTTCAGTGCTTTGTGGACCTCTGAAAGAAGCCAGTCAGTATTGCCAACTCTAGGTACGCCAAAACCGTTGTGATTTCTTAACATGTAAGAAATTCCTCTTGTGCAGTTTTAATAATAGTAAGATTCCTTAATATTCCTGAAATTTAAAGCATACACATAGAGTCACAATTCTTTTATTCTGCCTTTTGATTTTTGATTGATTTTTTGACATTTTCCCACCTTCTTTTGAAACTGCAAGAACTTAAATCTTGGTAAAGCAGGCAGGGAGGAAAGGGGCGAAGCTACAAGCTAAAGAATTCAGTAAAAATTTAAGCAGAACATGGTGATTGCAATAAAGTAGGGAGACTCTGCAATGGGGTGCATGATGACAGGTAAAGTACTTAATTAACTTCAAAATCTACCTCAAGTCAACTTTACTTCTTTGTAGTATTAGGCAAGAGTTTTCATCAACACTGAGGGGCAAAGATCATAGAGGTCCCCAAACCAATGAGCCACCCTAGGCAGCAAGGATGAGAATGAAGATGATGATGGGGGGAACCACATTTAAAAAATGTTCCTAACTAATCACATTTTCCATGTTACCCATATTTTTCCAAGTTTCTTATGTAATAGATAAAAAGGACTCTGGGACTGCTCCTTTTCCATTCCTGTGGACTATGGTTAGGTGATCTGCAGTTTCCCAAATATTTTGCCTTCAGCCATTTACTCTGTAACTCCAGGCTCAGTATAAATATTATTCAGTAAGACTCCTCAAAAAAAAAACTTTGTAAGTTTAGTACTGATATGCCTCACAAGTGCTGCAAGTTCATCTCGTGTACACTATCCAAATTAGATTCTGCATGTGAATGAAAATACAGAAAGTCTTTTGCTACTAGTAGATAAGAAGTGGTACATTTGCTCATCTGGAAGCATAAGAAAAGATTTTTACTGAAGTTAAAAGTGATGCACTGTACCATCAATTGCAGCCCAGTTTATAAAAAGGATTCTGGGACAGTTGATAAAAAGGACTCTGTTAGGAAAGCCCCTTTGAAACTGAAATATCAGATTTTGGGGGATGTTTCGTGCACTTTGCTTTCATAGTGGATCTGCACAGTGTCATTTAACTTGCATTCAGTCCCAAACACAGAATTGTCAGACTTTTTCGCTTGTCAGAAAAAATCCACTACTTTGATTTTTATGATGATGAGCAAAAGAAGATGTACAAATTACATTTTACTGAAAATAATGAAATAGTCAGGAAGGAGAGAAAGCCTGTCAGATTACTTGAAACATATCCATTTCTGGAAAAGTAATACAGAAACTGAGGTAAAAATAGAAGAGGAGACCAATAGGCCAGGCTGAATGAGCTGGGCAGAGACAGCAGAAGAGCTCAGCAGACACGACACTGCCCTCATCAACCTGGCCCAGAAGGAGTATTTGCTATTAGATGTAGACTCCTGCATAAAACATGGTGGTAATGATTGCTCTGAACTGGCTCCTTCTTGTGAAGACAGAATGGCACTGACAAGAAAAATGGGGCTATAAATATTATTTCAAGACCAGGAAGAGAGACCTTGAAGGGATGAGATACAGACTGAAGATATTTCCTCTCCTGTGGCAGGGAGGACTGTCATGAAGGTTTCCACATTCAAATTGTTGTTGACTGCACGGAGAAGTGATGATCTTTAATGACTACAGTGATATTTATTGAAGGAGAAATCTACTCTGTGCAGTGTGCCAGTTCCAAAGAAAGTAACTGATGACAGATAGGAGCCAGGGAAAAAAAAAATAAGGAAAGAAAGACACCTTTCAACTGCATGAAAGGAATTCTTGAATTGTTTCAAGTATCGTACCTAATTATCTGTAAATCTAGGTTCCCTAGCTGACATACAGGGCAAACCAAACAAGAAATGTTGTGTAAATCTTAACATGGTTCCATGATAATAACGATACTAAAAATAAAAATTAATTTAGAACTTGTGAAGGCCAATTGTTTTCAAGGTAGATCTGGTTTTTGTGACAGCTATCACCATAAATCCATGGCTTATCTGCTTTATCTTGAGAATTGTATTCTTCTTTTGCTGAATTAGACTTCAGTATACAAATGAGAGCATAGACAGGTAGTTTTCTATGAAAGTTAATTTTCTCTGCTATTATTATTTTGACTTAGTTGGCTTTCAGCAATTATTTATGCAGACCTATCTCTCTAACCTAATCAGTTTCAAGACATTTTTCTGCAGTACTCAACCTTGGGTGGCAAAAGAAAAGCTATTATTTTGGATGCTGCTTTATTGGACAACAACAACAAGTGTATAGGGAATAATTGCTTAATCTTGTTGTTGGTTTTCGGATATGAACTGTAGCAGGCTGGACTGGACCAAAGAAAGCAGCTGACATCTGTTCACAGGTCCTCAGGCTACGTTTGCTTGATCTTTCTTTATCACAGTGCCTTGATCTAAGAACAAGGAGTGCTGTGTGCAGCTGGAGGATGGAAACACTGTGATGTTTTTTACTTTGTTCATTGATCTGAGCACTGCTGTACACAGATCTGAAGGGTTCCGGTGTGTTTCACAAATCCCATTGAAATCTACTCTCATTTATTCTCTTATTTGGCTATTTATTCTTGCCCTTTTTATCCCCAAGGGCCTGGACATGACATATGGATCCCCACTAGCATTTTTCAAACACTGTGTCTCTGTGGCTGGGTTAATAAAGAGATGGTCAGCTAGTAGCCTGCTTTTAGATTATTTTTTTCTTTCTAAAAATAAAGTTGTGCCTGATGTTTATTTATAAAGCTGGTAGAACAGACTGAGAGTAATTCCAGTTTCTGCAAGTGGAAATTGGAATGCATTATCACTGGGCACTAAATGTTCGGATGCTTTTCTGAGGTCCTTAAATCTATTTCATTTCCATGTTGACAGAGATATTAGACAGCTGTTGGAAAATCTGTCCCTTCTTTCAATGCTACAACAAGAAAGCTTTCCATTTAACTGCCAGGGTTCAATAAAGCTCTTTAATGTACTAATCAGTGTTGAGTGAAGTGTAGGAGAGAATAAGAAAGAATTCTTTCACTTCAATTTTTATGTGAAATTTCGTCAGCTTTTTCAGCCTACCAGTGTCACTCCTGGCAGCGTTCACGGTGGCCTGGAGGGCTGAAGCATATTTTCTGGTTGGTTTCCCAAGGGCTGGGACACCGTGTGTCTGTTGGTGGCAGATGTAGCAAGGCCAGAGAGAGGTTTTGCTTTCTGCAGGAGTTCCAGGATGGACAGGGAAAGTCTCCCCACTCTGCCCTCGGGGAGGACAGGGCTCTCCGACCTTCTTCCTTCCAGACACGCTTTGGGGACTGAGCAACTACAGTGCAGGTTTTTTCTCAAAGTGATTTGAAGTCTTATGCTTTTCCATGGTGTGAACAGCATCCTGGAAGAGATTGTCTTGTGGCCATCTCCTCTCTCAGTTGCAATCAAGCAACATCACTATGGAAACGACTTGCATGGAAGAATAACATTAGGGAAGGCAGTCTGTGTTGTTAGCTCTCTTTGATGCAATATGTATCTTAGTCTTTTCTCCCAAAAGTGGAATTAGTGTCTGGCTCTGTTCTTTATGGGAGCTCTTCCACCCCAGCTGTTTTGCTTCCCTACTTCCCCAGGCCATTCTTTCCTGACACCTGATTTTTCTTTCTCCTCGGTGTGCTCTGTGAGAGCATCACTCCCTGGGCATTTCACACCACCAGCTCTGCTCTCCCTATCTGCTCCCACCCTCTCCAGCCTCCAAACTGTGCTGACAAGATCCAGGCACACTGATGGCTTTGGTCTTAAAAAAACCAGCCCTCCTCTCCTTTTCTTCTTCTTCATATGGCCGAGGGGGATGAGCAAGTGGGGCATCTCAGTGATGTCCTCTACCTTCTTCGCAGCTGCTTCAGTGCAACTTCAAGGCTGTCTGAAGAAAACAGTGTCCAGGTGACTATGAAAGTAGCTGAAGAGAAGGATCTGGCTTCATCTGAGCTCTGAGGCTGGCTTTTTTGCAAGGAACTGTGGAGGCAAATGCAGTTTCTGCCTCCCAGGGCATGGAGCTGTTGTGGGGAAGTGCTATTGCAGGTATACACACACCTGTCTGTCACAGGACATTGCTAAGATAGTTTCCTATGAGACACAGCTTTGATGTACCATTCAGCAGGCCACTACCTTAGAGGAGGGTATTTTCTCTCTCTTCAATTACCAGTTGATGCTTAAGTTGGTGTTTTTTGCTTTTTCACATTCCTCATATAAAAAGTTTTTTGAAAGTACAGTTTTTTACACTTCTCAGTGGCCTACTTTAGATATAATAGTGCATTGTATGTGCTTTTAGGTATTCCAACAATAGCCCCCTTTCTTTCCTGGAAAATAAGCAACTATTCAGAAATACATGGCTGAAAAAATATGTCATTGGTGGTGGCTAATGAGGAGTAGCGGACTGACTGACTGACTACCTGGGGTCTCTCCCAACCTTTAGGCCTCAGCAATCAATGACATAGATCCAAGCTCTGGAAAGCTCTGTGTCCCTGGTTAGTTATTTGTAAGGTATATGTCTTTTTCTTAAGAAAGGACTAAGAGGGTGTACAGCTCCAGACTCCATGTATGCTGGGCTGTAGATCAGTGTGAAGTATTATTCTAACTATCAAATGTTAAATGCTGTCCTTTTTTTGGCATGCAATTTCATAAGTTCAAAATGAATGTATATAGGTAATTTATAATTTTCCAGTGGGGTGTTTGACCCTCAAAATAGTAATCTAAAGCAGCATGCAAGAAGAAAGAAATATTTTCTGCTGGTGTAGGCAGTAAGCACATGAGCACTCTGGCATGGGTGTAAATGCTGTGCAATTGTTTGCTATTAAAGTTTTAAAATCGATTTTCCAATAGCTTTAAATACTTGGGTAAAACCTTATAATAGGTTGGGCAATCATTTTAGCTTTTATAACATAATGGGAATTCAGACACATGGTTATGCTAAAATCTTTCCCGCTTGCATACCTCTTACACAGATTACAAAGAGAATGTGTTATAGACAATAAAATCTAGGGGGGGAGACTTGTCATCCCTTTTCTCTAATGCCATTAAGCACAGAGACAGTGATGCTGGCCATTGCTTTGTAAAGGAAAAACAACAAGTTTACAGTTCCTCATTTCCCATGGCAAACAGATTGCTTATTTTAATTTTGAAAATAAAACGATGGAGGCGATGTGGGTCTGTAAATAAGAGTGTGCATCTCAATTTTCTGCAAATGCTTAAGTGGTTTACATCTGTTTCCTCCCAGTTGTATTTCTCAAACATGAATTTCCATTTTAAAAAGAGTCATAAAATCACTACTGTTTCTCTGTGGATCTATTAGCAATAAAATAGCCTACAGAGGTTTGCACAGCCATGGAAAATGTACAGTGATAATAGGCTGTCCTGCTGTTACATGGCTTATGCAAACTTTACATTTATCACTGCGGAACCATCTATCCGCAGGGTTGGAGTACAGCAAACAACTGAATAAAAAAGACCAAAAGAAGGAAGATGATACAGGAAGCTCTATATACACATCATTAATCAGACATGATGAATTCCCAAACTTGAATATATGTTTTCTCAGAGCCAACCAAGAGAAAAAAAATGCTGATCACAACATGAAATGTAAAACTTTACATAAAATTAATCTCCTGCAAACTCATTCTGCATTAAAGGACAGAGAGACAAAGAGAAAGAGAGAGGGGGAGCATTCATTATCATATCTGTCTCTTAACTTTCATTTGGTAGCACTCTTGCTATCCAAAGACTAGCATCTCATGGAAAAAAAATCTTGCAGGCTGATAGTAGAGCCATTCCACAATTAGCACAAGTCAAAGCATCAGGAGTGTGAAAAGGCAGGAGCTGCAGCCAGGCCCAGAAGGATCTCTGAGCCACCCACCAAGATCAGAACAGCACTTTCCATTAGCCAGCCATGAAGCCAGTGCTGTCTCAGTTTGACATCTGCAGCAGAATAGGGATTTACAGCCAGTTTCACTTCAGCAGAAGGTGGCCCCTGGTTTCTTAAGTTCAAAAAAAAAAAGCTAGAACTGGCAACACCAGATTTATAAGTGGAGGTTTTCAGAGATTTGCCACCAGAGAACAGAAGCTTCACACTCTTCTAATTTCTGCTTGGCCCTGGGTGGGCTGCAGCTGGAAGCCCTTGGCAATCCCCGGCATCCTGGCCACAGTGTCCATTTGCTGGCTGTGCCTGCAGGAGTCACCAAGGACATTGACTGGGGAAACACTCTTTTCCAGTTTGTGACTGGTTGGCATCTTCCACAGAACAGTGGGCTGCAGCTCCTGCAGGAAAAGAATGCATAGATTAATCTCTCACCAGAAAGCTTCACTGGGCTGTTCCTTGTTTGCTTCAGTCTAAAATAAATATTTATCAGGATGAAAGCACCTGGCTGTTCCTTATAGATGGCAGAGAGCAACAGTAATATTATTGGATGCTTATTAGCTGAAGGGTAATTGCCATCAAAGGAGTAAAAGGCGAAGAGGGGACAAATAAAAGGGGTAGAAATGTGGTTTCTAGAGGAGTCAGGAAGACTGGTGAGAAAGAAAGCCACTCCCCACTTGGATGGATTCCTGCCACTATATGAGCTGCTATCTTCACAGCATGAAAGTCAGAAAAGCACCCAGTCCAGGCACACAATGTTAATCTGATTGCCTAAACAGAGTAAAAAAGGTGAATGAAGAGAAATGATTCCTCAAGAGAAATGTAAGATATATATGAGCTCAGAAAGAGCAATGACTTTTTGTTCATTACTTTGGAGTCAAAAGCAAATTGACAAAAGTTCCTTTTTGAAGGTCTATGCGCTAGCTTTTGTATAAATGCATCATCTTTTTCTTTCATCATGAGAAGAATGACAGCAGCTTTTATTGCTTGTAAGCAGCATGCTGGAAAACATGGAACAGATCTACTGCTGTGGAGTCATAGATTCATGAAAGTACCTCTGTGGATAAATTTGGTACTGTGAGACCTTTTCAGTGCTTTGGTGGTTTTAGCTGAACGTCAGCATGGTTGGAAACTTCAGTTTTGTGAGCAGGAGCTTGGCTGTTGACTCTTTTAGGAGATATGAGCACATCACAGTGATAATAAAATACTTCCATATTTCAAGACCAGCAAAATATCCTCAATCAAACAATTCCATTACACAGGAAGAAGCTACTTTTCTCTGCCCTGTCAGATGATACACTGGTATTTTTGTGTGACTTTTAAAGTCTTGAAGGTTTGTTTCTTCAGCTAGCTCTTTTGTTGGGGTCAATGCACAGTGTGGTTGCTTGGTTACCTCTGGGTATAATTATTGCCCAATGATTTTTAGAGGCAGAGTTACTGAGTGCCACAGTGCTATGGCAGTCCTGACAGTCTGCAGTCCTCCAGCCTCCTAGAGATGACCTTCCTGGCAGGATATTTTTGTTCTGGTAAAGAAGCTTTGACACTTGAAATTATTATAGGAGAATCCTTTCCAAGGCTGGTAACCAAAACAGGCAGACCCAAAGAGCAAAGCAGGGACTGACACACCGAGTCAAGAAAAGAGTTGTTGCATGACGTGTCATCAGAGCATCAACAATGCACAGGACAGTGTTGTTTCTTAGTACCTGGCAGGTTTCCATCTTGGACAAAGAATTATGAGCAAGAGTTTAGCAAACACTTAGGGAGCACAGGAGTGCTTTTCAGGTGAAAAAGCAGGGTTGTGGTCTTGGGCAACAGGATTTTCACCATTGGCTGGCTTAAGATTCCATACTTTGTTTGTCTGTCATTAAGGCTCACATACTTCGTCAACATGAGTGTTACAGTTAAATTCCAATTCAGTTTTCAGTAATAACCCCTTTCCTGTCTAAAAACCCTCCACAGTTTCAGCTGAGTGAGAGACTGCACTCAGCACATTTTGAGCTTTTCTGTGCATGGGCAGATCTCCACAGCTCAGTCCAGAGGTGGCTGCAACCCACATGTGGGCAAAATGATTTACAGTTTTCCAGGGCCTGTGGATTCCTCGATGGGTAAGAATCCCATGTGCCAGGAGGCACATCCCAAGAGTCTATGAATGCCCTGCAAGAGGCAGAAAGAAGAGGAGAGATGAGCTGTAGGAAGCCCTAGTTCATGGCAATTGGCTTGATTCTCTTTATAACTAGTCTTAAAAGCTGATCTCACATTCCAAAGGGAACAGAAAAAGAGCCAAGATAAAAGATAGATGACTAGAATCTGCTAAGCAGCATGGACTTTGGAAAACAGAGGAGGTGAGTGCACTGTCTGTGACTAAGAATGAGGGCTGCAGATTTATCCATGTGAAGGGAATCTCAGCCAAAGAATGCCCCGATTGTTTTAATGTGGCTGGAGCTGACAGGGGCAGTTCACTCCTGAGCCCAGGTGAGCCAGGTAAAAACCTGTCTGAGCTCTTAGGATGGGCCTGGCTGCAGAATGGCCCATGGAGAGTCACCCTCCACTGCAGTGATGAGGAGGAGCTGGTGCACATGGCACATGGAGGATCACCACTCAGAGACATGAGATGTTCAACAGGTGACCAGGCCCTGAAATCAAATAATTTTTAAAGAGCATAGTTTATTTTTTTTTCCTTGTTTTTATCTGTTCCAGCTTTCAGGCTCAAGACTGGCAGCCTGATTTGTTGCTGAAATCTGCTTTTTCAGGCCATCTCATAGCAAACCTTTGGAAGGCCTGCAGAAGGGAGGAAAATCCTGGCATAAGCACCTTCTTTAGAGTAATTTAAAACAGTGAAAATATGTTACTGCTACTCAACCTAGTTAAAACCCCAAAACTCAATGAACTCCTGCAGCTCCTACTGACAGCAGCTCCCTAACATCATCACTGATATGAACCTTAGGACAACACTCTCTTTGTTGATGGCACCCCATAAATAATATCCCTACTCATTACTGAAACCTGAAAAAACTCCAAGGAGAGAAATGTCATGTGCCTGAATATAACAATATCTGAAAGCTAATGCTCCTATTTTTTTTTCCTCATACTGCACAGTATATTGAAAAGACCCAGTATATGCTGTAAGTGAGGATACCTATAATTTCTTTTCTCCAGGAATCTTCACAGTTTCTAGACTTATTGAATGCTATAGAGAGAAGCAACAAGTTTAAAAAACAATTAGTAGGACATGTGGTGCTCATTCTTGGCTGAAACTGCACATTCTCATCTGCCTGAAAATACTCAGCAGTCGTTCATGAAAAATGTTTTTGAACTAATGAGCTATATTTGCATTCCCCTTAGAAAGGATTCAGAATTTTTCATCTACACTGTGCCATGAAAAATGGATGTGTTTTTCACAGAGGTAATTTGAACATAAACCACCGCATCAATGGGAAGACAACCTTTGCAGAAACTTTTTAACTTAGCACATTCCATTTGTTTTCACTGGGGAAGGTCAAACTTATGTGAGAGATGTAAATTTCATGCACAAACCTAGGTGCTGATGAGATTTGTTTTTGTAGATAATCTGCAGCAGAGAAATTTTTCATAATGTCACCACAAAATAAATTAAAATGTTCATCTTCATATGGCTGGTTCCATTGCATTAAAATAAATGTTGCAAGCTCATTTAATTAGTATAGTTAGGAATGTCTCTTCCCTGCTTCACTGACTCTCCAAATCACAAGTTAATTTGTCAAAATCAGACCATTGTTTTTCCTTCATTCTTCATTACTGAAAAGACAGCCCCATTTAAATAAATGTTTATGCTACAGAGAGCAGAGCAGTGAACAACCCCAAATATTTTTCTAAGCACATGTTGGAAAAGTTTGGGCTGCAAAGAGCCGGAGCGTGCGTGTGCGTGTGCATGCCTGTGTGTGTGTTGTTATTGGATATTTGACTTGCTGGAAAGGTACAAAATTGAGCAGTCTGCTGTAACTGATGATGCAGCACACACCATCTCTCATGCCAGCGGCTACATGCACTTGGAAGCAGTTTTCTTCTATGTTTTCTAAGACAAATGATGACAAAAGATACAATCTCTATAAATTACCCTAATCAAATCACTCTCTTCAAGAACTCTTGGTTAATCAATTAGTCAGTGCTTGCAGTTCTTATGAATATCACTTCAGAGCCTCCCATAGCATTGTTCTCCTCCAACAGCAAATATTTAGAGCATTTTATTAGAGAAAAAAAGATAAAAACAAAATCCAACAAATGAAACCAACAGCTTATATAGCAAATAGGCAGAGAACTTCTGCAACCACATGGAGTCCATTAACATAAAGTGAACTTTACAGGTATGACTGAGGTAGCAGTTACTTTGTTTGATTGGCTTAGTTGTTATTTATCCCAAGGTCTTTTTTGGAGGTCACCTGCCACAAATGAATGGAAAAGGCTGGCAGACCATCATCTGAGCCCCATACTAATGCTTTTTATACACTGCATGCCTCAGGCACAGCTTCTGTGGCACATACTGCAGTGCTATTCTTTAGCCTTCTCCAACAAGCTTTCAGCTTGCACACAAAAGCTTTTACATCTCAGCACTATATTGCTTCTAACTGAGAGGATGCAAAACAATAGAAGACTTCTGTGATTTTCCTTATCAGGAGGTTTTTTTCTTTATCTGGCTTTGGGTTGAGGTTTTTTCTGCTTTGGGGTAGGGATCCTTGCTGTTGATCTGTCTTCTCTAATTTCTTTGTGTGAGTTGTCTAGAAAAGGGCAAATCCTGATTCTCCCCTCCAGGTTCCATGGCTTGGCAGCCTTTTAAAATGTCATTCAAAATCTGTATCTAATGTGAGCTTTATAACACTGTGAGGGGGAATCAACTCTATTTTCATTTTCAAGAGCTTCAGGATGAACCTTGTTTCATTAATAAATCATGTCATTAACAGCGAAATTTAATTGCAGTGATACTTCATGAATTCACGGTAAAAGCATGCTATATATTAGTGGTTGGCATATTGACTTCCAGACGTAGAAACTCACGTGAACTGTGAAAAATTGACGAGTACAACTGCTAGGAAAACCCTTCCAAGATCACCAAAGCAGCTGAAGAGAGAGTGATACATTGAGACCACTTGTTCAAAGCAAGACAGGATCTGGGCTACATCTTTTAAGGAATGCCAGTGATGCCGTTTTCTTACATGACCTCTACTTCACCTCCCTCTTTCCATTTGTAGCGGACACAAGCATCCCAGAATAGGAAGAGCAGCTGTCATTAGGAGCTTTGGCTGGCCCAGGTTTCTTCAGGCCACAGGTCATGTCCCAATGCTGGATCAGCTCTGTGGCAGGACAGCTTTGCCCTGTGTCTGAGAGGAGGGAGGGCAGAGGGCTTTGTCATGCCCCAGGGCTGGGACATCTCTGTTCCCATCATGGCCTTCCCTCTTTTGAGGCAGATTGGAGATCTCACCAGGAGCAGAGTGGTCTCTGTAGCCAGTCTGTCACTTTATGGAAGTGCTGTTCTGCTGGTTGCATCCCTTTCCCACTAGCTCCACAGAAATCCCCATGTGTATCCAGCAATCCAAATGTCCTCTAAAACCTCATATGCACTCCCAGCAAGGGACTGTGAAGGAGAAATAAAGAACAATTTCCAGCTTTAGGGTAGATTGGTGTCCATGAAATCCCTTGACTCTTGAGGTTACACAGAAGGGAAGACAAAAGCTATTTTAGCAATTTGCCCCATATACCCATGGCATCAGGAGTAGGGGCCTTACGTCTCCCCCCTACACCCCATGGAGAGTAGACCCACTCTCTGGGAATGATGAATCATTGACAAGATGTGACAAGAGGCACAGATGGGGCTTGGGATCCTCCCACTCTACCATTAGTTGTCCAATAAGCTGATGAGGAGTGTCCAGGTGGAGGAGACAAAAGCCTCCATGCCCTCCTTGGATCAGCTGAAGGCCATTTCCACTTCCTCAGTGCTCTGCAGGTGAGGCCTACAGGATGGTCTGAAATTCCTTCCTTTTTCTCATATATAGCCATTTGATACATGACTCCTGAACCAGGTCAGCAGCAGCATGAGCCTAGGAGAATTCACTGTAAAAGAAAACAACAGTGGGGTTATTATTCTTTGAACTATTGTTTTGTACAGGAAATTTTTTGAAAAGTACTGACCAAACGTGAATTCATGGGACCTGGATCTCTTCAGCAAGTCAACTACTGTAGATTGATGAAATCAGTAGGTTCCAATTTGTATAAAAAGTTTCAGTCAAAGAAGGCATACGTATCTATACATTCAAATAGCTCTTATAGAGCTTAAGCACTGCCAACTCATGCCATTTTAGGTCTTTTCATTTAAGACTCTGATTTTGGAATCAAGAGATTACTCAGGAATCAGCTTAAATCATTCCAACACCCCCACCCCACACAGCTCCAAATATCCAAAATAAAACTCCCCAGAAATAATCCTGTTGACTGCAGAAGAAAATATGAACTGAGTACATCTTAAAAATGGAGAAACCAAAAGACAAAGTTAAAATTTCTGGCAGTTATTTTTAGCAGTGATGCTGACTCGTCTTGCTGCAACAAGAATCATGCCTGGAAAATAGGGGAGGCAAATTCCACCCACAGACCAAGGCTGTGAGGCTGGACCTGAGTCCGTTTAGGGTAATGAAATAAAATTTGAATGTAATGAGACTTTTCACAGGGGAAGATTCATTCACATGCTCATATCCAAAATCTCCTGTGCTTTTCCACCCACACTGAAGTTACAGATGGCATTTGTTCAACAGAAAGAAAATAGAAAACATCTTCAATCAGGCAAACTAATCTGCTCCCCTCTTCTTCTCTTGGAAAGGAGCAAGCCAGAGAGCTTGGGTTTTGCTTCAATGAATGGATTTCATCAGAAACTCCAACAAGAAATTTCTGAAAAGAAAAAATTCCATGAGTCTTTGTTGTCAGTGCCTTCAGGACTAAGCTATGCAAACTGATGCTGTATCACCATCCACAGACAGTGAAAGAGATGCAGTGGTTTCCTAAACAGACTTGTGCAATAAAAAATGACAGGAGGGAACACAAAGTATAACCCTGTGCTGCAGAAACCCATCTTGTCTTTTAAGAGCCTATATATGGTGATAATTCTCCTCTTGCTGTTATAAAAGTTCTCAAAACAATCCAATAACAATTTGTCATGTTCATAAATGTTGCAGATCAGAGAGGAGCAAGAAGAGTGTTTTCCCAGGGTTTTTAAAGTTTTTGCTGAGGCATCAGCCATACTTCTCCTTTACATAGAGGTGTCCGTGTCCCAAGGACTGAGGGTAGCAGTTCTGATCAGTGAATTTCTCTCCTTTTCAAGTTGCATCTGGAGATCATGCTCTTTGAATATTTTCAAAGTGGAGAAACATACACCAGAATGGGGTGTTGTTCACAGGCACTCATTAAGAATTCATCAAGAGAACATTTGCAGCGATTTGTGCAGGCAAGACTGTGAAGAAATGTGATAAGCCTACAGGGTAGGTTACACTAATATTTATATTATGTATTTAGTACTTGTATCAACCTCCACAAAGATGCTGCAAACTTCTCTGAATCTGACTCTGCTACTGTTCATCACACCAAATGTTGCTGCTGCCTCTATATTCCTTTTTATTTGCTACATGGGAGCCATCTCCTTTTGTTAGTGGAAAGCAGTGCTTTGTACCAAACACTGCCTCAAGAAGAAAGCCAAGGCTGCACAAAAGGATCTTAGTAAACTGCTTCCCTAAGAAAACCTGAGTTAAGCTCCCAGTAATGAATACATTTATTAGGTAGACAGTAAAAAGTACTGGAGAGTTAAAAATAAATTCTGCGTTATTTAAACTTAATTTATGAGCAGGAAAATAAGCCCTCTCTTCTACTATTAATGTTTTTTATCTGGGCCATCAAATGTCACACCCTACTGATTTTGGATGTAAGGTCACTGGAAACAACATATCAGTGGTGTCAGCAATACAAATCAACTGAAATTCCCCTAAAAATAAAAATGTCAGGAGTAAAATAATAGGCAATAGTTATTTCATGGTATGAAAGCCTTGTAATATATCATGAGTTCACCTTCTTCTGTCTTTATAATATATCACTTTGAACGTTAAGTATACCTCCATTTCATATATTTTAAATATAGATCATGTATCTAGCTAAAAACAATACTCTCAGAGAAAAGTGCACCAAAATGATTGTTTAGGTTTGCATGCACTTTTGGAAATGTCTCCTAATTTATAGCAAATGATGAAGCAATATCCCTGTCTATAAAAGGCAGTGTGGTGAAACAGCTGATGCTTTCTAAGAACATTTCTGTGTTAAAGGAATATGGAAATATAAAATTGATCTGGGCTAATGATTTTAGCAAGAAGTAGAAGAAGGGGAGCCCTTCACTCTGCCTGACCCTTCATTCAGCCCATGAAGACAAGACCCTGACCAAACCGAGCATTGCAGGAAGCACTAGCAAATGGCAGTAGAAAGGCAACAAGCAGAACATACTAATGAAAATGCCTCCTTGAAGTTTCTGTGTAGATGAACACATCTGTATATGTTAAACTGTACAAGTGGGGATTTCCTTGAGCCATTTGTGACTGTTATTAAATGGCTACCAGAAAACAGATTACTAATTTGGCTTGCATCACCATGCTGAATTACAACTAAACGCGCTTAATGTCACACTGCACTGCATGTGGCACTCACACAGAGAAAGAGGCACTATAAACCCATGTTATATGGATGTAGCAACATGAATCTGCACACCCAGGTCAGATGCAGTTGGGTTTGTGATTAACAGCCTGCCAATGCCTGGACCTTTTGTGTTTACATATAACGAGGAAAAGACTGGGGACAGACTAGGCCAGCACTGTCCCATCACTTACCTCTAACAAATCCATGGAGTTTCCAGGAATGCAAACTTCTCATGGTCCCTGAACACTCTTTTAGGGAGTTCAAGGCCTTGGTCCAGTGACCCTTGTAAGAGCAGGAGCCTGGAGCCCTGGTACCCATCCCAGCACTACATCTTTCGAAGCTCACCCATTGTTACCTAATGAGCAGAGAGAGCATCTTCTTTCCCAGAGTGGGGCTGTAGGCTGACTTATCCAGCTTCTCCCTGCTTTTATCAAACTTGGGACTCCACTCCATTCTTCCCCTCTGACAAGTCTTTTTTCTATTTTGTGTGTGCTATTCCATTTCATCTTGACTTCAGAAAAGATAAGGAAGTGCCTTGACTGACAGAACATAGCTACAGAATTTTGGGTCTCTGTTGTGCCCAGTCTGTCAGAGATGGGAAACAGCCCTACCACAGGTTGCCCTGTGGCCACACAGAGGTAGTGTATGGCTATTTGAGGTGGCTTTTAAATAATTTTGTGTCAGCCAGAATCCTTTATTCCTCACAACATTCTTTGTATGTTTGGGTGATGTTTGTAGCAGGTGTACGATGTGAGTTGTGCCATCCTCACTGTTGTTAAGTGACAGTGAGGATGGCAAAGAAAGGCAACAAGAAAAAGTTGTTCTTACAAGACTTGGTGAGATGAAATCCTTTTAAGATGGGATGAACACCAGAAGATAAGGCAGAAATTATCTTAAAGGCTTTATTTTGAAATGAGAAAGAAAACTCATAGGCCTGTGGGAGGGTTAGGTACTTAAACAATGGGAAAAAACACACACTGCCATCAGTATAAACACTTCCTGTAAAAAAGAGCTATGACTGGTGTTAGAAAACATTTTTGAGAGAGTCTACTAGTGTGTGTCTCATAAAGTTTCCTCAGGGTCCTTTCCTAGACAAGGCAGCACTCTCAACCATCACATCCTTCTTGCAATAGCACCCCACTTAATGTTCAGGTTACAGTTGTGAGTGCCCAATGCTACACAAATGTTCAACATGCAGACGTGTTGGTGGTGAAACGTGAGGTGACAGCTCAGATAGGTGAAACCTGGTAAATTAAGGATAAATCATATCAACCAGTCCCCACACATGTTGTTCTTGCAGGACTGATGCATCACCACACCACTGCACAAGCCCAAAGGTTTGTCACCTGGAAAGATTGGGAAAGGGGGATGCAGCCTTGAAGGTGGGAGAGATGTCAGCAGGAAGGTGACAATTTATTTCTGCTGTAGATGAAGACTATTAAACAGATCCTGTAATACTTTTCTTAGAGAGTTTGGAAGCACTTTGGAATGATAAGAGAACTGCTTTCCTGCCTATGTTTTGTGAAAAATGTTACCACAGATACATGATTCCTGGGCAGCAGTTTTGCTATTCCTGCTAACATTTTTCTCTTTTGAGTCAGCAGTTTTCTCTGACAAAAGATCTTGGGTTTCACAGGAGTGGCACATTCTAGGTTGAACCAATAAGCTGTAGTCCCAAAAAGAGAGATCCTGAAAACACTTTTAATTTTTCATCATTCACGCCACACAAGAATCAAGACACTGACTTTGATGAATTGTACAAATCATCCTTTTCATCCTCTGTAGCACTGCCAAAATATTGTCCTCAGCATGGAAGAAGTGAAATATATCTGATGAACATAGCTTCACTGTGTTAGAAACTCTCTGCTTTTCCTTGCTATGATGGACTTCTCCATTTCTGACTTGGATTCTGGTTCTGCCTCTCTCCTGCATCAACCTGCTGTGATCTCATCAGGAAAGCTGATCCATGAAGCTGAGGTTACAGTGAATGTTACTTAACCTAATAGCTGGTCTGACAAGTTTTTAAATGTATTTTAATATTTTCTCTCCTGTGGTGTTTTCATTCATAATGTGTTTTCACATTGTGCTAGTAGCAGCTGAGTAGCAGCAGCCATAGAGGTAGGAGTGACACGTGTATTTTCCTTCTCTGCAGTATACAAACATGTTTAAACTCCAGAGGAAACTGTGAGACAGTCTTGTTTATACTGCTCAACCTGCAAACAAATCCTTTCCCCATACTTTTAGCTGTAAGACATTTGAAAATCTATTTGTGGCACAAAACCTGAGGTTACCCATGCTGGGAGAAAAAAGCCTTTGTTTATCTGCAGTAGGTTCAAGAGCACTGCAGAAAGACAAGGTCCAAGCTGCTCCACAAATGCCTATCAGCCTTGACCTGCAGAAACCAATCACGGGCCTATTGTGTTGTTTTGTGGTACAAACCTAGTGCCTCTTCCCCGCAGAAAGTAAACTGGGATGACTCAACTGACTTCACTTGGTAATTCACTCAGCAATCTGATTAAAATGATTAATGGTCATTCTGGCCAATGCTGGATTTAATTCAAGGTCACTGAAAAAAAAAATCAACATAAAAGGTCACTTTGCTGACCAACCTCTATTTAATAATCTATGGATTTTTGTTATTAAAGGAATTAATCTGATAGTGCTTCCATACACAGCACATTAATTATTTACACATGTGATACACAATGACTTCATACAAAGATTAAGATTGAGTCCTAAATTGCTGACACGGGACACAGAGCTGGAGTCCTATGATGAGCCTCATCTAGATTGACACAGCTGAATACAAGTTTAAAAATGTGGCTTTAAATGTGCAGTGAGCCTGCTACTGATACAGCCAGATCAACTCACACCAAATGTTGCATGTACTGGGTAAACTGAAGTCCAAAAATAAATCTTGCCTTGAGAAAACACTTAGTTTTCGTCACACATTTATTGGAGCATCTGTTTTCAGGAAGATTTAGGCCACCGTCCTTCATTTTGAGATTTGAAGTGACAGATATTTGAAACAAATACTGATACAGCAATTTTATTCAGTCTCTGGAAGTTTGAGAGAAACCTTCTCAGCCTTAAGGCACTGAATTTCAGTCAGAAGTAATTTCTAATGTTGCTTCATCCTATTACTTGTAAATTCAATATAATTAGAGGCATATTCAGTTCATTACCAATTTGAGCTATTGTCCAGGGTTTTTTCAGTTTGTTGCTTTTTCAAAGCACTTTATTAAAAACTTGTTTTGCCGTCATATGTTTTAAAGGGAAATAATATCTCACAACTAATCATTTATTAAGATAATGCAACAACACCATGCAGAAAAACAACAATATAACCTCACTAGAAACAGATGAAGAGTGAGAAATAACCTTTGCTTGGTTGCACATTAATATTTTGAACTTATATTTGAAATATGTATTAGCTGCATGTTCATCCCAGGAGTGATAAATACAACATTAGATTGAAAACAATTATTTTCCTTGCTTTTGGGCATGCAGTACCTTATTACCTAGGCTCACTATTGTTTCAAATAATGCCTTCTAAATTTTCACATGCTTTGCACTTCTCATAAAAGCCTATTATGAGAGACAGGAAACCTGAGCAAAATGTGAAAGTCATTTCACTGTGTTACTGTTATTTCGTTCTTACCTTTCTGCTGCCTCACTTAGGCCAATTCTCAGGAATGACACAGCAGAGACCAGAGGTTCTCATTTTTAGTGTTGGATGGAGGGTAAGAACAATCTTTCAAAACTGCAGACAGTGCCTGCCCAATACAGCATCCTTTGATGTTGAGGAGAGGTTCTAGATGGATTAGGGAGAAAAGAAGTTCATGTATTTTTCCTGGGATCCCCCAACACCGACATTAGGAACCATGCTTGGAATCTGTATCTCCTGTGTCTCAGGGCCTGGGGCTGTAGCAGGTTAGGTGCTGGGACACTACTGACAGGACTGTGCTGATTGTTTGGCACAGCCATGCTGAAAAAAAATGAGTGGGGATTGTCAATAAATCCCCAAAAGTAATGTTAAGAACAGCCTGATTTGTGTTTACAGCTCCAAAGGGATGAGTCTGAAACACAGAGAGTTCTGGAATGAGTTTGGGCACATAAGGGCAAAAGTATCCCCAAAAGTGACAGATGCAGGTCCCCAAAAGGACCTTGGTGCAAGTTTTCCATGTTCCTATAAAATCTTGTTGGATTTGTGCCAGTTGGATTTCATGACAGCTTCTAACTGGAAAGGAAGGAAAGGAGAGGAAAACCTCTCTGAGCTGCTCTGCGGTATAGCTCACAGTCCTAATGGCACAGCAGCAGGTAAGTAGCCCATCCTTAGAGCACTCTTGCCGACCCTCAGGTTTCCCAGCACATCTCTCAGCAGTGAGAGCCTAGCAATGGCTCATTCCTGCTCCCTGTCTGGGGGATTTGTGTGCTATAAGTGCAGGTCAACAAGAGAAAAAAAAATTACTCTTCCAGTAATCAACAATAAAGGGAAAGTCTCTGAAGTGCAGTCTCAGAAAGACAGTCTCCTAGGCAGTCTTTAACAGTATTAAATGACTATATAGTTATTATTTATTCATTTCACTCTTCCTACAGGCAGCATCCCTCAAAGATAAGCATTCACCTACCTATATATGTATGAAAGCTTTTTGGTTTTGTTTTTCATATGCTTTGTCCTTTGCTTATTTTCTTTACCATTCTACTTTTTTCCAGATGAACCCAGGCTAGTGCTCTGGAGAGCTAGATAAGAATGGCAAAATTTGATAACAAAGGCATGAAAACACAAAATCTGAAGAGATGTGAATGCAAGGATGCTGATTTCAACCTGCTCTGATTGTACATTTTGGACAAACAGTAGCATACAGAGGACTTGTACTGAAGCTTTGGGATTTTCAGATGCCCTTAGCTGCCCAAAACTCACTGACCTTTGAATACAGTTTTTGCTGTTTAGTATTTTATAGGCATGTAAATACCCAGCAAATATATATACATGACTTTCAATCCAAAATAGGGATCTCAAGCAAGGTCTTAGTGGTCCCTGTCTCTGTTGTGCTTTTTGGGGTGGGGAACCAGTGTTTGCCATACCTAGTGGTTCATAAATCCAAGTTATTTCCAAATTATTAACCAGATATTTCTCTTGGCCTCTGCAACTACTTAAAAAGCCTTCCTGCAGCAGTGAAACACAGCGAGCCAGAGGTGGGAATCTTGAGTTCTTGTTGCCCTCAGCATGTCTCTCCCATCCAGGGAGAACAGCAGTCTGCCAATCAAGCAATCCAGCACTTCACTCAGACACGGGCACCGTCCCTGAGAGGACTAAAAGGGTTGACAGGACAGTGCTAAAGGCATTTCTGCAAGAGTAGTTACTACTTGAGTCTTTTGGAAACCACAGCACACAGATAAATCAATCACAGACTAACCACAGCTGGCAGTAGATACATTCACACCTCATGAATGCAAGTGAATTGTCTTCTTGTTTTGTAATTCAGTTGTTTAGTCCCAAGATCAGTTTGCCAGTTTGAATCAGAGCAGATTTCTGTATCTCAGCACTGCATGTCTCAGCTCAAGTGAAACAAATGCTCCAGTCTTCTTTGAACTTCTGAGTATTTTGACCTTCAGAACTTGTACCATGAATTTTTCAATTAACTAGCTCATAATTAAATCAACTGATTAAATAAAGTTTTAGTTGATAAAGTACCGCTATGCATTCAGATGGCACAGGAGTTTTAATGATATGTAGATTGTCCCTAAGAGCAGCTCAGAAAGAGAATCCATCCTCCTACACAGCTTCATGGGTCCCTCCTGAGCACGCAGCCCCCTCGCTGCCCAGGCAGCCCACAAAAATGAAGCACAGTAGCCCTGGAGACAGGGATTCAAGGCACTTTGTCTCTGCCCTTGACTCCACGGTCCTGCTGGCCACACTGTTTCTGGTACAAGCTGGGATGTCACTGGCCTTCTGGGCACTTGGGCACACGTTCAGCTGCTGTCAACCAGCACCCCCAGGCCCTTTTCCATCGGGCCCCTTTGCAGCCACTCTGTCCCCAGCCCGTAACTGCACAGGGTAGCTGTGACCCAGGTGCAGGGCCCAGCACTTAGATGCTCTCTGCTGTTTTTTGATTTGCCTTTTAAGCAAGAGATGCTGGTTTCTGCATAAGTAGGCACCTTGCCTAAAATATTGCAGATCCCATGAATTGCTGTCTTTAATGGCAGCAACCTCCAGAGCTCTCAGTCTTGGACATCACTGGACACAGACAGCAGATGACATAGGGTGGGAATTTTCCATGTAATTACTGCAGGTATATCAAGATCAGGCCACCCTGGTCCTCGCTTGTGCAAAAAGAGCTTTCCATTGTATATGAACTTCAGCTGGCTTGGAATCACTACCAGACTGCACCAGGAAAAGCTGCTTGACTTAGAGGTAACATTTGATGTATCCTTTCCCATCCATTGAAGGTCAGCACCATGACAAAACACAACAGAAAACATATTCTTGAACAATAGAAACCAAGTACTCAGTATTTTTCTAAAAGCTCTTTAGGCCAGTTCCTCAATGCAAATCTTTCTTTCAAATGCAGGACTCGGTACAATATGCTATATGAAACCATACCTACTGCTCAGAGTCTAAATTCTAAATTTAGATTCTCCTCAGAACTGAAACTACACCAGAGAAAAAAGCATTTAACAATGGTCTTTATTTAATTTGACATATCCCTCTTCAAATACTTCCCTTGCAAAATCCTTTTGTGCTCTTTTAAGTAGGACAATTTCTTTTCTTCATGTAATTCAAGCGTGGCATAAAGTGAGAGCTACCCATTTAGAAATACACACATGCACAAGTAGAAAGATAAGAGAAAACAAGTCTCAAACAACCAAACTGCTTATTGTTGCAAGTGGAGAGTAAGAGGGAAGAGGGAAGAAGAGGGAGGAAAGTAAAAATACTAGAAAGAAAAAAGAAAGGGAAAGGGAAAGGTTGCACAGCGTTTTGCTGATTCTTCTTAAGATGCATGTAATATTTACCACATTGTCAATATTTTGACACTGTCAGTTCAAGTGGTGACATTTGATTTGGTTTTGGGGGATTATTTTTGTAGATCTGTTCTCTTGCATGCATGTCTTCTGTTAGCATTTCTTCTGTGTTTAGTTTCATTTTTGTAGAAATATACAAATGGGAGCAGGATTCACTGCTACTTCTACCCAAAATAATAGCCTCAAGTTTGGACATGAGACCTCACTTCTCTGCTATGCACTGTAGTGATGCTGGCAACAGATAATAGAGGAATCAAAACCAGCTTCTTAGAATCAAGCAAATGTGCTTAATAACAGAAGGGAACCTAAATCCATAAAAGAATTCATACCCTGAAATGGCTCTAAGCGGAATATTTTTTAAAACATTTTCAAGATGCATTACTAGATTTTTTAATTCCTCATCTGTGCCTATAACACATTTGTTTGATTTAGTGCCTAAAATAAACTTTTACTACTTTTTATTCCTGCTAGCACTAAAACAATTAGCACAGCAAAGGGAAAGTGTATGAAACTCCTCACCAGCCCATCCACCAACACATCTCTGAAGTGCACTCCCAACTGAGTAGCCCAGTTTGGCCCTTGGCTTCATAACTGCAGTTCTGTGGGTAAATGTCTCCTACTTACAGGAGAGGGGATGCAGTTTTGGTCTGTGTTAGGAGAAAGAGACCACAGATGGATTTTCCAAAACTCTGGCAGGTTGGGATTGGGATATTGTGATGTGGGTGGATGTCAAGTGGGTGTTTAAACAAGAGATGAAAACAAGAGATGACAGACACCACATAAGTCCTGAGCAAGATACTCAAAAGGCAGATCATTAGGTGATGGTGCACATGGAAGGTGAGACCAAGGAATCAAAAAATGAGGAAGAGATCAGTTAATAGAGAAGCAAAGAGACACAGGATTGCTCTGATGGAAAGAGGGAGGAGTACCAATAGAAAAGTTATAAGAGCAGCCCAAACAGGCTGGAGAAATTAGGAAGACCATGGTCAAAATCAGATTTCAACAAGAGAATGGCTACTGGCAGCAGGCACAAGGGTGTGCAGTAGGGCTGGACAAGAACCTGATTAGAAAGAAGGACAACTGACCAGCTGTCCTTCATGGCACTGCCACAGTCACATTAGAGGCGATCAGGGATGGCTGCCAGGTGAAAATGCAGAAATTAATGAAGTTACAGGAGCCCTTCAGTGGGCAAAGAGCAAAGGCAGAACTCAAGACGTAGGATGAGCTTGTGGGCCTGTACTATGAACAAGGTTCAGGGATGTGTGAGCCCCCAAAAAGGGGTTCACAGTGTGAGGACTACTCTCAGGAATGAAATCCCTTTGGAGAACTCTTAGGATTGCAATTGCATGACTGATGAAAGCTTTAAACATGAAACAAAAGGGAGAGGGTTGGGATATTCAGTCTCCATGCCTGATTCTAACGCAAGGCAAAAAAAGGAAAATCAGATAAATGAGATTGTTGTAATGGGTAATAGGACACGGAAGGGGAGAGGAATAGGCAGCAAGAGAATACGGGAATAATATTGAAGAGAAGAATAAATGTTTGTGTGATACATTTAATGAAATTTGCTATTTAAAACTGGATTAAAACAGAAAAAATCAAGAGAAATGCTGTGCATTAAGACCAGATACATATAGGAATGAGAATCTCTGGTGCAGAACAAAAGAAAAGGATATTACAAGAACAATAGAAACACGTTGGAATAGTAATCTTGCCTCAAACACAGGCATTGAAAGATATGCATTATTTAAAAAAGAAGAAAAGGTAAAAGGCACTGAGGTAGCAATGCTTATTAACTGATGAAGTAGACTGAAAAGAAATAAGAATTTATTGCTTCAGTAAAACCCAGAAACAGGCTGAGTCAAAAATCACTTTTGGAAAGCCTGAAAAAGACAATCTGTGGGAATTAAAATCGTGTCTGCCACTCCCCTTAATGACTGATTTTTTTTTTTTTTTTTATGGCTGGAGATCAGCATCTTGCTCCCAGAAACTAAGGAAATACATAATTAGAAGAATTTCAATTTCACCCTGCAGTAAGAAATGCTTCCAAATACAGTAGGACAAACGATCCTTGCATGGAAGGGACACATTTCTACAGCAAGTAGTCCCTGGCTCTAGAGCAGCATCACATCAGCTACAGTTTTGATAAGCACCAAAACACTTCAGGCTAGCTGTTGTAGCAGAGAAGTTTGGTCTAAATGACCATGAGTTGATTCAATCTTAAATAAGCTGAAGGACAAAAAACCGGCCTAGACCCATGATCTATGATTTTGAATATAAAATGTCCATGAAGATGGAAAGTAAAATCTTAAGACCTCTAGAATCTGAAAGTAGCAAGGATTTGACCTCAAAGGTACAAAAGATTCCAATGAATTTGCAACCCTATCCCATCCTTGCTATATACAACAAGGGGGAAAAATCATTGTGGAGAAGGACAAATACTCCCTCACAAAAAGGGATGAGAAAAGACACCAAAAGAAAGAGATCATCAGCAAAGAAAAACGTTTTTAATGTCCAAAATGCAAGACAGAAGTACAGATGTGTAAGACTCTCTGTGGGACATCCTGCCCAAGAAACACACAGTACATATGCATCAAAATAAATTAATGCATGGACAAACAAAGACAAATATTGCTGTTGAGGTGTTTTTCACTGGCCCTCTATTCCAGCAATCCCAGTGTAGCTCAATTTTACCAAGATCTACTCAGCAAAAAGCAGAATATCCCCTTCCAAGACAGACTGCAGCTGGCTTATGCTGGAAAGGTCTGTGCAGTCTATGAGCCTGCCCTGTCCCATGTCACTGCAAAGGAGTTCAGCACATCTGTTTCACTTTGTATGGCCTTGCCTGTGAGGAAGTCCTTACTTCCACATCTCCAATCTGGGCATTTACTTATCCAGATGTCAACAGCACCACAAACCATCTGACCATACCAAGGTAATTTTGACTATAGGATCTGCATAAGCTTTTATATATTTTCCATAGTGATTCTTAGATGGTCTTGGAGAGAGTAGACTTGGAAGAAGTGGGTGAGGAGCAAAACACAAGTAAATAAAGGTGAATAAATGTACATATTGATTATCTCAGTAAAGGCATGTAGTGATAGGACAAAGGGTAATGGCTTTAAGCTGAAAGAGGGTAGGTTTAGATTAGATATTAGAGAGAAATTCTTTACTGTGAGGGTAGTAAGGCACTGGATTAGGTTGCCCAGAGAATCTGTGGCTGTCTCATTCCTGGAAATGTTCAAGGCTGGGCTGGATGGGACTTCAAGCAACCTATTCTTAATGGGAGGTATCCCTTCCCACAGCAGGGAGGTTGAAACAAGATGATCTACAATGTCCCTTCCAACCCAAACAATTCTATGGTGCTTAGGAAGAGTAAGAACTTGAAGCTGCCCTTTGCAGAACAATTATCACGCACACAGGAAGAGACAGCACAAATTTCCCAGAACACAATCCCAGCACTGTTATCTGAGTGCAGACAGGAGAAATGACACACACTGAGGGTGACCATTAGCCCCTGTAGTGTTTGGGGCAGGGGTGGTGTTTATACTGTGTTGTGCAGTGACTAAAGTAAGGAGGCATAGAGCTTTGACTCAGATTTCTGAATGCAGCTGGAATAAGTACGGAATTTTTTTTTTAAAGCACAGATTTGGGCCTACTTTTCACACCAAGCACAACAATGTGTAAGAGTAGCTGACTCTATCACTGTGGAATGCAGGGTGCATTCAGACTTCCTCCTGGGAATACAGAATCCATGGCCAAGTGTAAGGATCAAAATATACCTGGCTGTAGCAAGGGCAAATGCCATCTAAGAACTGCTTCTGTCACCATGGCATGCCTGGTCTGTCTGGGAAGGATCTAGGATGAGCTGTAAAGCCTGAGTCAGTTTTCCATGCTAAACTCTCTGGGGCTGGGGTTGGTGAAGGCACTAAAGAGCAACAGGCTCACTTAATGTAGTGGGCAGGAATTTTTCAGGCAGTATCCCAGAGCTGAGAGTAGCCCTGTGATCCCACTGAAAAGCAAATTATGTGGGCAGAAGTGATCTGATCTACTCATGCAATGCATGGTAATCCTTTGCAATCCTTTACCAGTCCTTTGATATCTCCACTGCTACCTCCCAGTGTCACTGGGGTTTTCCCAATCCATTTCTTCCTCCTACCACTGGTACACCTGTGCTGGAAATGTCTGTCCATTGTGTCACTAAAACATGCTATGGAATGTGACAAACATTCCCAATAACATCTGCCTAGAGAACCCAGAATTTCTTTTTTGGGGCTACAGAAACTTTTAAAAACATTGGATGTCACAGAGGGCATACACTTCCCCCAGTGTGAAAATAATGTGTGTGGCTCTGCTCCTTCAGGCGACTTCTTCGTGCATCAGGTAAGTGATGAATTACCCTGTCAGTCAGAGCTCTTCCTTTCAGGGAGATAAAGAGCATGTGCCTGAATAGAAGTTACTTGTTTTTAGCTGCCACACAGCCTCATGGATGGATGTGACAGGTTGCTTCTGTGGCACACAGTTCTGGGAGATGACCCTTAGATTTGGTGAGGGATTCTGTGAAGTGCTGCAATACAGTGACCAGAGCTAAAGTTCAGGCTTCTGAACATCACCCAATCTAACCAGAAAGATTTTAACCTTCTTGTCATCATGATAAGATAGCCATGAGCATAGTGAGCCTGGTACAACCAGGTTGGTCCATTGCCAACGAGTCTGAAATGCATTTACAGCATGTGGGTGCCTATGCCAAAGAGTTTGGAGCAAAAAGAAAAGCTGCAAAAGTCCTAGTTTATTTTTTACTGTACTGTCTAATAGATGCTCTGTCAAGTTATACATTTCTTGCTGTGACAAATTATTCCTCTTCTCCTGACAGGACCTCCAGCTGAGTCCGCTGTGCTCAATTAGGAGAAAATGCATATTTTAATCCACCCCATGGTGTAGTAACATTTCACTCTGTGGCCTTGGCAAAGGCATCGCTTAACTATTTCTGCAGTGGTTTCACATGCAGCACATTATTATAATGTCAGCAGCATTTCCGTCTGTTCTACTTTCCCTGGCAGTACTCCCCCAGGCACTGAGATGTGGACAATTAAAGACCGCTTCATCATTTTGGAACCACTGATTTCCTTGCCCTGATACAGTTCATCTCTACACATCAGCTGCTCCTACTGTCACAGCCATCTTTGCTTTTCCAGGCCAACTTGGTAAGCTATTGTGATCACCCTCCACTGACAGCCTGGAAAAAGGTGATCCCATACCCTTTCCAAAACAATGCATCAGGTCTGTGTCCTCCTTGGTAGTCATTACCAGCTCCAGATCTCCTCTGATCTCTAGCAACGAATGGAGATCCCCTCATAAACCCCGTAATCATAGAGTGCCCATATTATATGGAAAAATGCACCCTCTTTCCAAGAAATCATCAGGACTTTTTTGAAATATCTTCCAGTTTTGTAGTCACACTTGAAAACTACCCAGGCATGACTCAGAAGTCATGGAGAGTTGATGAGATGGGAATCCACATGACATTACTTTTATGGCGCAATATGGCTCTCTTCACTGTTTGCAGGGAAAACAAACAATTAAGGGTTATTTGTGGGGAAAAAACAGTCCAGGGAGAGGAATAAGCTGCACAGGAAAAAAAAAAAAAAAAAAAAAAAAAAAAAAAAAAAAAAAAAAAAGTGGAAGGAACAGTCTTTACAAGAAACCAGCATCTCTGTGGAACTATTTGGTCATGCTGGTAGATTCAGGATGAGGCCTGCCCAGATGGATGGCACTGCTCTGTTTTGCCTGCTTCCAGGCTAGTTTTGGCCCATTGAAACCCTTCTAGAGAAGTCTTTAATTTGAAATTCTGATTTTTAGCCTTCTAATGTTTTTTAGAGGATCTTCTCACTTGCTGTTTTCTTACCTGCAACCAGAGGTTTCATCATTAAAAAATCTTGTTTGCCCAGAACAAACTCAGAGTCCCTGATGTATTCAGTAGCCTGAAAATCCCATTAATTATTTGAAACCTCAGTTAGCTGAATTAATTCAATGTCTTTGACTCAACTTGGATAACAAAGGTTTGACTGCATTTCTCTTTCTTTTATGTGAAGTGTGCTCTCTGGTACTACTTACCCTATTAAAAATATATCTTGCCTTTTAATCAGCACAAGCAAAACAAAGATAAGCCTGCTGAAAAGGGCTTTGAAAAGCAGTTAAAGTAGCAGAGGAATTATGTGCAAGTCTGTAGAGTATATTTATGGTTATAAAACATCATATAAAAATTTAATTGGTACCTATGAAAGACACCAGCAGCTGTGTTGAGAGGGTTCTCCACAGAACAGCTCAGCAAGGCAGCAGTAGAACAAATGTTAATATTTTATACTTCTTAGTATGCTGGAAGCCTGTCCAGGAGCTCAATGGCTTAATGGCCAAACCAACTTGGTCCTTAACTTCTCTGATGTGGCTAGCCGAAGCTGGCCAGGGAAAGAGATCAGTCCGATCAAACACCTCTGGTTAAAGTTTCAAGGCTTTGTGTAAGGACAGGTAGCCAAAGCAAGGAAACCAAGTCAGTTTGGGACTGAGATAGCTGTACTAAAAACCTCTCACATTCATCACAACACACCTGCAAGTCAGCAGAGCCATCCCAGAGCTGTACCTCTGGTGGCTCTGGCACATGGTGGGCAGTCTAGTCTGTTATAACTAGCTGGGTGATCCCACAACTCCTGAGGAATATCTATTGGCAATTAGAGGCCTCTGGGGCATGCCAGCTCCCTCATTAGCAGCAAGTCTGGTAGCTACTTCAGATACAAAACCAGAGATCTGTGCACAACACCCTGGACTTTCAGTAACAGCACCTAATTTCTGTGAGTGAGCACTGAGGTCTCACTTCTGGTGACTTGAGCTGCTCATGCAGCACCACTGGTTATTTTGACACTGTGCATCCTTGTCACTTTCTGTGGTGGGTGTGCTGCACAGACTCTGCTACTGGAGAGCCAGCTCAGCCATTAACTCCTTTGAGATAGTTGCTATTGCATTTTATTGTAGCTCTGTGCTGGATCCAAAACAGTGCCTTAGCAATGAAAATCTCCCCATGAGATATGGCAACATCTCATTAGCAAAATTACTTTTTTCCAAGAGTGGTTTTTGTGTAACATAAACCCCTTCATTTACAAAGAGAGTATTTCAGCAAACATCTCTTCTTCCTATTTTAATGTAATTCGCAAGAACATGTATTTTTTTCTTGTACCCATATGGAGAGGAGCAAGATCCTTCAGGAGCTGTCTGATGAGGTACATTTTTCCAGCAATGGTAAGTGCATACACAAATGTAATCTTGGTGTGACTTTTGTTTAGTTGTACCCCTATTGCTTAGCTTCTTTCTCTTACTCAGCTACATTAATCCTAGCCCTGTTGTTGCAGGATCTTATTGTATTGTCATGTTACATGTCTCACTCTGCAGAAAAGAGCAGAAAAGTCCTGCAAATAGGATTTATTTGGAGCGAGTACAACCTGCCTGGCTGCCCAGTACAGCCAGCCCAGACCAAGTTCAGTCAGAGGCACTGGTCATCCCTCCAGCAACTTCAGATCTTCTTTACACCCCAGCCCTTCTTTATACCCTATTGGGAGATAATCAACACTTGATGTGATTTATGTGATTTTGCTTTTTCTCTCTCTTGTTGTTTTTTGGGGGGGGGGGGGGTGTTTGTTGGCTTTTTTTGTGTGTGTGTATGTTTTAGTTTGGTTGGTTGGCTGGTTGGTTGGTTGGTTTTGTTTTGGGTTTTTTTGCAATTAAGGAACCAGGAACAAGGAGAGACGTTGAGGAATGGCCACAGGAAATTTAGTTAGGGAAGCAATGACATATTGATGAAAAAAACCTTCCAGACAAATAACTTTAGAGCTGAGAATTAAACAACATTGAGTTGTTTTCACAAGCACAAAACAAGCAAGTTTGAGAGTTTGTCACCAGGCCTTGAAAGAAGAATGCGGGAATGAGATTGATAAGGCAGGAGAAACGGGACAGGCAGCATTTACCCAATCCACATTGTCGAAATAGGATGGGGGAGTTAACAGAGACTGTAGCTCCTGCACAACTCACAGAAATGGAGAGTAGGACAAGGATCAGCTGGAACAAATACTGGCTGTGCAGCCCCTGTCCATCTGGTCAGGCCAGAGCACCGGCAGAAGACTGATGAGCATCTGGGTGATTGGATGTGCTAGCAATGCTAGAGGCATGGGAATACTCCTCTCTGTCAAAAGTGACCATACAGAGATCCCTGTAACTCTGTGAGGCTTAGGACATAGATGTTCACCTCTTTTTCCCAGGCTAGATTTTCTTGCCCTATTTTCACCAAGTTAAACTTGTATAAATTTAACTTCCCATCCCACTGGGAGTGGGAGAAGCATTCAAATGCAAAAGTGAGACTTATTTGTACTTTCTTGGTGATAGATTTCTCAGTCTAGAAGACAGAAGAATGAGTAAAAACTCAGGTCAAAGCCTTGATGTGGCAAAGGAAATGTTTTCCAGCTGCAGCTAGGAGCTGCCAGCCTGCAACCAACAAGCACTGAAGGAGCACTATGGCCACCCAGACATGGGAGAGAATTTCTTCTGCACTTGTCTTAGGCACAGAAGCACACTGGCAGCCAGTCATTCAGTCATTCTGTCAGTGCTTCTATCACAGTTTTGGGACATGGATGACAGTGCAAATCACATTAAAAACTGACAGATAATGAAACAAGCTGTGAGGTCAAAAAGGGCACATTTGCCCAGCCAGTGCCAGAGTTTAAGGTGAAATCCAGCACTCCTAATGCCAGCTCAGGGCCTTGTCAGAGCATGTTTTCTCAAGCTCTCCCACCCAACCCTGAATGCGACAGCAGCACATTTGCATGCCACGTCCACTGCAGTGAGCCTCACCTTCAGGAAAAGGGTACCAGCTAATTATGAGCCAGCTCTCTGATGATCTGCTCATTTACAATTCCTCCCAAGCATGGGTTTGGGATCGTGTAATACGAGGCATAGTGCCGGCCACTCCAGTAAGACAAATCAAGAGAGATGTGCAAATGAAGAGAAGAGCATTTGTCCTTGAGGGAGGACGTTTAGCATACCTAGAAACACAACCATTTTTAAAATTAATTAATCCCCTTAAGGAATTGTGAGTGATGGATTAGAGACCTTAACTGGGGAAGCAGTCTGTGACACGGTGTGTGTTTGAAGAGGCACTGAAAAAGGATGTGAGTTTGCAGTCTCACGTGCTTAAGCAAAACCATCAGCCTCAGAGTGGAACATATTTATTGGCTGGGGAAGGAGAGGCTCAGGGGGACCCTTGGAGCTACGTGCAAGCACAGGAGTATCTGTGGCACCTACTGCTGTCCAGCCAGTCAGCTGTGAGAGCAGCAGTGTGAAAAGAGGAGGGGGAAAGCTTAAAACATCACCAGGGAGGAATACAGCATGCAATGACATTTTAAAAACATATTCTTGGCTCTGAGAATGGTCTAGATAAGCAAGGTAGCAGATGATATGTAGATTTCTTATTTAAATGGAAAAGAACAGCAGGACATTGCTTCAGATGTGCTTCCTTACCAAATCTGCCTGCTAGTTTTTGAGTCTGAGTCATCTCTATCTTAGTATGCAATGTATTCCACCAAGTAATGAGATTTCTTTGAGTTTCCACTGTATTAGATTTCTCTGCACATCAAATATTTAATAAGAATTAGCATCCAGCCATCCTCCCTCCTCCCCTCCACAATAATATTAACTTCTACTGAGACACCAACATTTTGCTATTCACAGTGCTACTTTGAAGGGTAACTTAAAAAACCCTGTATTTTTCCAAGGGATTTGATTTGACCCTTTCCAAACACACAGTAATTAAGAAAAAGAATGACCAGCAGAAAAAGGTATGGCAAACTGAAGGTGTGCAAAGAGACTTCTCATTAGTCTTTATGTCAGTTACAGTATCTGAGGAACAATTTCATAGCAATACCATATTTATTTGATGTGGCACAGATATCTGGGCTCACTGTTACGAAAGGCATTTGCTCTTAATGCTTAAAGTACCTCTTTAACAAAATGGCACTCCATAAAAATTTAGTGTGTTCCTGCTGTAATTAAAAAGCCCTAGTCATTTTTGCATTTATGATATAAACTATAATAGCTGTAAAATCCCGCAATTAATTCGCGCCAACATTTCATACTTGAGAAATTCTCATTACAAATTTCATTACTTATTCACTTATCTGTAATTTGTCCTATATAACCTAAAGAATATTAACAAATTTAGAGTCACTTTTGCTCTATTAAAAGCTAAATAGAAAAGCCTTTCACCTAGCAAGCCAATTGTGATAACATTCTCAAGCCTGCTCCAAAATGGTGGTCAAGCTACACAAAAAGAAATGTTCCTTATGAAGCACAAGCCATAAATGACAGGCTAAAGCCCTTTGTGATGAATCCCGAGCTGTTCCACTGCACCCTCATCAGTTTAAAAGCACTACAAAGTGTGAGTGCCTTACAGTGTGCCTGTGAAGATGACCCACAGCTAAGGGCAGGACTGGCAATGAAGCAGCAAGAAAATGATGTCTTCAGACAAGAGGGACTATGCAGCATCCAAATTACGGCGATTTCTGTTCCCTCTTCAGTTTGCTTCCTGCTGGTCACAGTGATAATTTGTACTCTGGATGTCAGCAGGACTTAGGGGATTGTAAAATCTTGAGGAGCTCTGATACAAAGTCCCAGTTTCCCTACAAATAAATAAGTGATGGTGCTACCAGAACAAGGCAAAAGAAAGGATCAGCAGGAGAGAGCTGTACACATGGGACAACAGCATGGGGAGAGAAACTTCTGCTGCTCTGTAGTTTCTCCCACCTGCTGAATTCATACAGTGTGGCAGCAAAACCACCCAACTGCTCTTGAAATTTTGACCATATCTTCTTCGTGGCTTTTTCTTCTCTGTCATCCCATGTGGGACCAGAACTCCAACCCAACAGATGCCAGAACTCCACTGAAAGCAACTGAAGTAAAGAAAATCATGTCTGAGACTGCTGACAATCCCTTCCTCCGTCCAAGTCCAGTCCAGCTTTCCCCAGTTTCAAAATAGCATTTCCAAATATGCCTTTCATGAACTGTCACCCTCTCTGTTTATTTTGACTAATTTTTACCCAAAAGAGGATGCTTTACTCCTTTCCTAGTTTTTAACTAGTTACAAGACAGTACCGCTCACCTCACTCACTGTACTTAGGGATATTCCTGCCAAGTCTTGTGCATGATGTAAAATGCAATGACAATAGAAGCCAGGAAGGAGCAGAGAGAAAAAGTTGAAACTCAGATTGGTCACCTGGCAAAGAAGAAATAAAGATATTTTCTTCCTCAGGACGCAAAGTCTAGAAGTACAACTCCACCAAAAAAAATATCCCATTGAGCAATTTGCAATATGGTTACAGTAGCTAAAGCTTCAGGCATGTCCTGTTTTCTGATATGCTAAGAAGAAATAATTTATCATCTCCTAAAGAATAGGTAGGGTGAAACAACAGAAAATGAACTCAGATACCATCAACCTCATTTAACTGAGAACACTTAGAAAAGTACAAATACTAAGATTTGATACCAATGGGAAAAATGAACTTGCACCGACTTTGTGTCTTGACTTTGCAAACATTATGGAATCCACTTTAATCCATTATGGAAATTAGAGAGATGATATAGAAAACCAGGCCTAAAAACAAGTAGCTTCACTTCCCGGCAACAGAACAAAGCCTAGACATACTGGATCAGGACAGTGTCACTCTGTTTCCAAAAAATTAATTTCACAATGAACGGAGACTCAAATATGAGTACACACGTCTGTACTATATAAAGACATGCATATATCCTCTCCATCCCAACAATATATAAAACTATATTGGCATTTTACTAGCTTTTATATAACATTCATTTTATTTCAATCTGTAATTAACTTCCACAAAATTTAGCTGTTAGACAGGAAATTACTATTCTAGCATAAATAATCTTGCTTCTGAAAATGGCAGCTTTAACACAATCAACAACACAATCCATATATGAAAGAAAATGGCATACTTATTAGCTTTGTGTGCTCCATATTTCATAGAATACTGTGGTGTAAATTGAAATTTTATATGATTTAATAAACTTATATGATATTCAAGTACCCACATAACTCTAACAAACCGTACTCCTCTCTTAATCAGGGCTCTCTCTTACATGCGAGGCTCTCTTTCATTATCAAAGGCTTAGCTCAGCTTGTGACAAACCAGACACTATTAAAGTACCTTCAGAAAAGTACATTAACAGCACCACAATCCTTCAAATATCCTCCCTTAATTCTGGAAGACAGTTGCTGTAAAGGGGAATATAAGACCTACCTTTCTTCCACCATGAATCAACTCTGCAAGCAAGTTATCCAGCATAATTTCCATTGGGCTGTATAGCAGAACAGTGGCAAAAACCAAATAGACACACTTACAGGCATGTGTGGGGATTTGCATTAAGATGACAGATACTAAAATGGAATAACAGAAAAATCTGGAAAGGAGAAAGGTTTGCTTGGCCTCAAATCACTGGTTAGTTCAACAGATTATACACAAAATTTAAAGTTTCTTTGGTGCATTAGAGGCAATATACGATGCCAGATGTTATCTTTCAAAAACTTCCTGGCCCATCTAGACAAATGGTCCTCTGTAAAAAGAGGAATGATGCACAGGGCTTCTGGTTGGAACTAATTGTGTTCTCCTTAAAACCTGTGTAATGCATTGTGTGTACTGGGTACACACACACCACTGCAGCTGCCTTAAGAACAAAGACCATCAGTACTCTGACACGGCTATTTTTTATATGCTGGGTGCCATCACTTTTCTCACCAGGATTATGACACCCTTGACATTCTTCCCTGTAGAATTAAAGGGTGCCTGGTAATTAGGGTCCATGTTTAGCCAGGTTATCTGCAAAAAAAGTATCAATGAAGGAATGATTCAGGCAGGCCACCACATTCCCTATAAGCCACCCTCAAGCATTTGCAAACAAGTTGAGTGGAAGAAAGATGTTCCAGTTGCTTCCTTTGCTGCACAAAATGTCAGCAGAGCTATAAACAGGGGCTTTCAGAGGCAAAGGAATTGTCACTGGTTTTTTTCTCTGCTTGTAAGTTTTAAACATGACCTTCCACCCTAGGCTTTTAATGTATTTTTTCACTCCAGAGTACAGACCATTGCCCCTAAATTCATGCCTGAAATACATTTTCTGTGTTTGCAATACTTTTAGAAATTATGTTTATGGAATATCCTTGGAAGAGAATGAACTCTTTATTCATAATACATAAGCTTTACATTTTTAATAACAGAATTAGACCTTCACTGATTTTATAACTATACTATTAGCCAACACACTCTGGTTTCAAATTAATTTGAAATAACTCACACAATGACTTTCTGCAGTCAGGATTGGAGAAGCATGGACTTTGAAGTAGGCAGAGTCTGTTAAATTAAGCAGTAATTGCAGCTCCTGCTAATGAAAGCACGGAACATTTTCCCTATTCCTTTGCACATAGCCCGGATTTCTTCTGCGACAACAGAATGGATGAGCTGCTGATCACCTTTCACTAAAATCTGATTTCAGAAGTGACACAAAGGTCTCTGAATAAACTGCCTTTCTCAGTATATTTTCCCTGCTTATTGTATCATGCAAATAGGTATCCTGCATAATGATAACGTAAATGAACACCAGCACAAATTCCATGCCACCTTCTCATTAAAGAGCCACGATCAACATTTTCCAACCTCAGTAGGATCACATCCCACTGTGCTAAGGGATGCACAAACACACGTGACTGGAGAGAGACTCTGCAGATCTCCGTGACTCGCTGCTCCAAGGGAAGGAAAGCTTCCCTTCAGGACATGTGAGAGAGCTTTTCTGAGGGAAAATTACAATGTTTGCCAATCTCTGACATAACTGGGGCCTAGCTGTAGTGTTTAGGTGCTGCTATAATGTCATTATTTTTTAAACAAGCCATATGAATCCATACACATACTGGATTTCAAGGCCAGTAAGAAACACACATGATTGTGAAACAAAAATTATCTTTGGGAAAATAGTACTGGGATAATATCTCAGTCACTGGATCCTAATAGTGTATAGAGGGATTAATTTCAAAAGACACAGCATCTGCAAATAAAATGTTATATTTTCTAAGAGTGGAAAAAACACATCTCACCCTTCCCTGCAAAGTCTTCTACTATCTTAAATTTTCACAGGGCTTAATACTGCAGTACTGAAATCAAAAAATCCCAGCTACTTTTGTAAGTGCTACTACTGCAAACCTGTAGTGATACACCCAAAATCCAACAACATTATCCTCATATATCAGGGGAGGGAGTAGCTGGAGCTGTTTGCTCTGCTGCATACTTCAGTATCATCTGCTTTCTTTCCTGCAAATATTTCTGCAGCCAAGTCAAATAGACTGACACATGCTAAGAAAGGCAGCTAGTGCTGGGCAGTTTCTACCCAAGGAGGAGAAAATGTTCTTTACTTTTGAGGGCTGACAGGTCCCCATATGATAAACCTGTCAAAAGTGTTACCTAACGTTGTCTGCGTCGCAATCTGTCTCCCAGTAACTCTGGGTCTGAGGAGCAGTAATAGAATTAATTATACTTCATTTTGCTGTCTTTAACAGTATTGACCAAATTTAAGAACAAATGAGAAGCGCTTATCAAGCTTGAAGAAAATAATCCATCAGTGGCACAATTTAAATTCTCTGCAGTTCTCTTATTAATCAAAGTAACACTTACTATCCTATCTTCACTTCCCATTAACAGTCATTAAGCACTGTTGCTGATTGAAGCAATTTCTTTAGGGATCTCAACCTCATTTTTAAGAGAACCTTCTACAGTGGAAAACAATATCATACAGGAACAGCGACTTCAAGAGAGGAAGAAGGTTCTTCAATCATGTTCTGACCTTGACGTTTCCCTGCAGCAGAAGTTCACTAAGTACACAACCAACACGCTCTAAACTTCTGACTTCTTTCTTACAGCAGCACCAGTGCCCCTGTATTAATCAGGGAGGAAAACACCACTTCAAAAGATGGTTATAGCAAGCAGGTTAAGTGTCTTTAATTATTGTACTGGCCTGCATTGGTGATTATTATTTACAGAGTCTTTTCATGCACATGGAACCAATAAACAAACAACAACAAGAAAAATAAAAACAAACAAACAAAATACCCCCCCCCCAAAAAAAAGACAGCTTATTCTGTCATCTTACAGTCAACCCTCAGAGAAATCCAAGCTTTGATAAATCTCAAAGGTAATATATGGTACAGGAAAGATTTCAGATGTTGACTTTTTTTCCCTATTATAAACAATGTCACAGATTGATAGCTTTTGTTGGAATAAATGCAATTCTTCTCAGAGGAAACCTAGTACCTGGATGTAACACAAAGGGGCAGGGAAAACCCTGGGCTATAAGCACTGAGCTGCAGCAGCACAAATCAATATGTGTTCAGGGCTGGAGGTGCATTGTCTGAGCTCTACATTGTCCATCCTGGGCTTGTAGGTGGGACATGATCACATGGGGTACCAAAAGATTTTTAAAAGCATTTCATGATTCAGAGGGGTTCCTGTGACTCTTTGCACTCTCAAGGAGTTTGTTCTGTGAAGGGTGTTTTTATGGGTGCCTTGCAAGGTCCTAAGTTTACTGATTATATGTCTTCATCTTGTGCCATTGTCCCCCAACTCAGCACCTCCCAGAGTATTTCAGTTTCACTGCTTTAAACAGTTCTAGAAAAAATGGTACCTTTCCTAAACAGCACTGTGAGGCTGGAGAAATCAGGGCTAACCCTTATTTAAGCAGCAGCAAAAATGCCAACCTGGTGTCATAACCAGGTTATGTGCAAGGCAGATGTTCGTCACATCACAATTCATTCAATTTCAGAAAAGACGTATTTCAAAGTCTGAAAAATGCACCTCGCCATTTCCACATTTCTCTCAGAGAAGGGTTTTTATTGACTGGGCATTTTGTTACCCCTCTGGTTCTTGGCCTTTAAACACAAATTTTTCTGACTGGTATAGGACTGTGGCCAAACCAAACCTAGTATCAGTCTTGTTTGACTCAAACCTCCTCCATTCAAGAACTCATAAGATTGATCATCAATGTTCACACTGTGAACTGTTTCCAAAGTTTCCCACCCATCATACTGAGTAACTGAGTTCACTTTATCCTTCCAGGGAAGAAAAATCCATCAGTGGTGCTAAATATAGAGTCATCGCTTCTGCTTAAGAAGCACTTGACCTGAAAATTAGTGGCTGCCAGGGAATATTTTAGGGAATAATCACCAGATATCTGCATGGATCTCATTCTGTCAATGTCTCACTTGTCAAAAAACATGTTACTGGCCTGAGAGCCATTGGGTCTATCCTAGTGCAGCTATTTCATCCCCACTGCCACAGTCACTCCACTTTGGGGACAGAGAGAGAAAGAAGATAAAAGTTTAGCTGTGTGTTCTGCCTACTTTCTACATCCACTTGTGTTTACACTTTATGAAAATACAATATGACCTTGGAATTTGGTGGCCAAACTGCATACTGATTTTATCCACATATAAACAGTAGGTTGAGTATCAGGTTGGCAAAATTCAGTCTAAAATAAAGACAAGAACAAAAGACTTAACTCCTGTGCAGCTAATGACACAATTCCAGATCCCACTATATGAAATGTTAGACTAGATTTTGAGTCAATGTAGTACCTACTTCCATTAAGCACTTTAAAAGGAAAACATCTTACCAAGTGTCCCATTAGGCTGACAAATTTACAACACTATGAATAGAAAAACAGAATACAGCATCGTGTTCAGGGAGTGTACTCTGTAGTATTTCTTCATCTATATGAAGAATGTTGGATAGCCTATCACATACTTACTTTCTCACTATTTATCAGGTCCAGACATTTGTATTAAAGTAAATTAACAATCAATTGTTGAGTGAATTATGGCAACTGTAGTGGGAGTGAGTAGATGCACATGGGAACATAGTACATTTAAGCTTCCATCTCTGCATATGCCACTTACCATTAATTCTAAAGATAATTTGGGGGAAAATCTTTTGCCATTTACTCTTATACAGAGGACATCTTGGCAAAACTGTAGGGTGGGAACATTCAGCTCTTCACGTGGAGGCACAAAGCTGCGCTGGTAGAAAACCTAAGATTTCTCTTGATTTACATAGGATTGACAGGGTAAAATAATTTAAAACAAAGGAAGTATAGGAATAAAAAATACTGTAAGAAGATACGAAAGCTCTGCAGACAAAATCTTGCATTCTATTTCTCCTTCTTGAGTTTAGCCCTGGTTTTAAGTTCTGTAAACCAGACAGAGTACAAAGCCACTAATTGGAGCACAGCTATTGAAATAATTTATGCCATAGCATCCATAGCTTTCTGTCATCTTTCTAGAGCACTTGGGCTGCAGTAGCTATGTATTCTAGTAAGTTAACTCATTGCATTATATAGCCTGTTAGTCAAACGAATTGTTGGGTACAATCTGTTCCCAGTCAAGTCAGGGAAGGCTGTTTGTGCAACTACAATGTTATTTTGCAAAAAGTAAGCACATTTACTACCATAGTCATAGAGCTGTAGATATGTTTGTCTTATTAAAATGGACAGATATATGATAGCACTAGGGGAAAAAGTTAATTTTTAATCTTATGCTTTTAATTTTTAATGTGAGCACCATATTATGATAAGCGCTTCCAGCACATCTTACATAATAGAAAAATAAAATATCTCTGCACAGAACCCAGAGTCACATAATGTTGAAGGTCACTTGCCGTACAACTTTACAAAGAATCCATTGATATGATGTGAGACCGAGGCAAATAGATGTAATTAAAATATGCTAAAACCAATAATAAAAAAGACTGGCTTTTGTTTACTCTGGAAGCGAGCAGGAACCATATTACCTCTGCAAACTATTTTCACTTAGCACGATTCAGGCGGAATTATTGCCGTGACCTTTTAAAACCGTACAAGTGCGGAATCGATAGCCTTTGGGAGGCACCGCTGCGGAGGCAGAGCTGGCCGTGCTCTGGTGCTATTTCTGCATCAGGAGGCAGCTGAAACCTCATTATCCTCAATCACAGCGAGGTGAGGCAGGGCGGTGACGGGCCCTTTGCAGGTAGCGGAGGTGGGCACGTGCCCACGGGGACGCTGCTGTGTGCACGAGCACGTACCCGCTGCTCGCCCAACACCCACCAGGGCAGGCTTAGGGATGAGTTATAGGCAGTGTCACTCTCTTACAATAACAAACACTGGTCAGAAACAGCAACCTGCAAATTATGTACAGGGAGCTGGCAGGCTGCCACCATCCCACAGACCTTGCAGCCACAAACCACACCAGATCACTGAGGTCATCACAATTCCTTGGTCTCCAGCCATCCAGCATTAAAAAATAACAGTTGGCTTATCAGCAACATTGCTGAAGCCCAAGGACAGCATAAGAAACCCTATTTTATATTTCTTCCTCCCCCTCTCCCAAAGCACTAGTCCTTACAGTTCATCCTCAAAGGTCATGAATTGAGGTGGGGAGAGCCACACAAACCTCCTACTACAACAGGTGTTTGCAGCAGTCCCACTTGGAGCCATCGAGGGAATTTTGGAATATTCAGCATAAGTCAGAGCAATTTTTTTGTACAATTAATCTCTCCACCTGAAGGGAAAAAAACAAACAAACAAAAAAAAAAACAACAGAAAGAAAGAAAAAGGCTTTTTCTGAGCCAGTGACTGATTTTTCCAGAAATGCCTGTTTGCCTTTGAAACTTCACCTGCAAGGGGTAAGTCAAAATTCAGGCTTGCTCTCCAAGCTGCCAGCCAGTCTGTCTCATCAGAGCACTGGAGTGCCTGTGCCACCAGTGAGTGAGTCACTCAGGTGACCCTGTTTAGTGACAGCACTTTGAGCAGCCACCATGCCAATCCTGTGCTGCCTTTCCCATGGGTCAAGAATTGATCCCAGTAAGCAGAAGAAGCTCAAATACTCCCTGGGTTTGTGGCTCAGCCCCCAAAACCCCTAAGCAAGATCTGAGCTGCTGCTTGGTGCTATTGGAGGGAGCAGTGCAAGATTTAGGGAACTTAAGTACAGAAGTACACCCAAGACCTGCGAGCCAGCAAGGCAGGAATACCATTGTATCACTTAACACTCATAAAGAGTGCAGGTCAACAAAATTAGTTACTTTCTCTTTATTGCTCTTAAACCAGCTTTAGCTCTTTTTCCATATGGGAAAATATTTGCTGTGCTAATGTCCACTGAATTTCCGTGGTGACAGGACCTACCCCACAGAGCATCCTTCAGTGCTCTGCTTCACAGTGTGCTCCTACCTTCCACAAGGGCTGGAAAGGGATCCTTGTTGACCATGGTTTGTTTTAATGTCTCCTAAATAATAATAAATTTAGTAATGGTTAAAAACAAAAAAAAACCACCCTATTTTTATCCAAGTAATATATTTCTCAATATATTACAAAAAAATAAATTTAGCTTCTGGCAACTTAATTTGTAGATAACTCTAGTCGTTCAAAGATAGGATTTTTACATTAAACTTGGAATCCACATGACTGTTTAACATCATTAAGGGAATATTATATTGACTGCAAGTAACTGGTTTCCATGTGGTTATATCAATCTATTTCTGTAAGACTGTACACTAGTTGTTCCCCTAGAGTACTCCTTGTAATGCTGAGAAAGTGTCAGAAATAATGACTGTCTACCTATATCTGCAATAAAACGTAGAGCATGGATATTATAGTTGTAAGTATCAAAGATTTATTTCATGACTGCAGGTAATGATGAATCTTTTAGCACAACTAATGTCTAGAGGAAACCTCTCTTCTTCTCTGAGCTGTCACATGGAGACTATTTATAGGGCCCTTAGTGCTGTGGGGCTTTAGCATAAAGAGGCAATGTGTCTGAGGTGCCACCGGATGGAAATGTTAGCAAGGGCTCCCTCTCATTGAAGATCTTTTAGTAGATAGCATTAGATTCCCTCTTTGTGTGTTTACGTCCCCCCAAAGACAGGGGACAGATGTTTAACATCAGACCATTAATCCCTTAGCCCAGGTTCCTGTGACAGCGAAAACCCAACAGAATGAGCCCTTTGCCTTTGCTCAGTGTAAATGCTGCAATTTACTGCTGATTTACAGAGTAGGGTCAGGCCATTAGAAACTTGGCAATCTTCTGTACAGCTGGAAAACAATATGCATGATAAGCTAAAATTCAATACCTTCTTGCACTAATTAAATGGGTTCCCACCAGGATGAAAACACAAATTACAAACAGGGCTTTTCTGCATCCCTATGCATTTTTCCCTGCAGATGTGACCACGCTTTATTTTGGTCCCTTTCTCCTGACCACAGTGAAAGATTTAGCTCTCATCTGCAGCACTGCTTCCATTGTCTATTTTTCCCACTCCCTGTTCCTGTAATCTCGGTTTTAAACTGGCAGGTTTGCTCTTCCTTGCTGGTCAGGGCAGGCAGGTGGATGATGAAACCAGCACGGAATGCTACAAAAATCCCATCCTAATTTCATTACACAGATGGGCTTTTAGACGACAGATGCATCTTTTAAACTAGAAGCTCACCAAACATTGTCATTCCAGAAAACAAAACAACGGCAATACAACAGCATCCTTCATTGCAAGACCAGGATAATTAACCTTACTGCAGGACAGTGCCATGAATCTCTGTCATGAACTGTCATCTGGTGACATCGTGAGCATAAGTAAATATTTAAGCAAACTTGTTCTGAAGCATGGAAATAATAAAGTGACAGATCTTGTAGAGAGGTTATTTTAAAGGGGGGAAAAAATCAACCCAAAACAGAAGAGCCATTTCATACTTCTGAAATATGCCTGAAATAATTGGGATTCACGCATCTGAAATATAAACTCTGTCATTCATCAAGCCAAATAATAGTCTTTATATACTTATAAACCCCCGAATAAAAATCCAAACAGAGCATGTGTGTTCAGGTGGGACTCTGGAGCTCTCCCAACAACATTTTGCTGAATAGTGAATAATATTCAGCTCAAGTATGGTTTGCTTCCAGACTTATTCACTGAGAAACAACAGCAAGATTCTGAACAGCTGGAGGTTTAAGTAGAAAACAGAAATAGCCACAGGCTTTAACTCAGATCCAAATGGTATGAATAATAACAATAAAAAAATACCTGGTAACTATAAATCTCATCAACCAATGCAAAAGAACATTCTAAATCTATTAATATTTCCAGAGACATTATCTCTCTGCCACCCCACTGCTTTGTGACTTGTTGTATCAGCGATATTATTTGCCTTAAAGCATGAGCTAAGTGTTTTTCTTCCCCTGTGAGGAGAATCGTCCACAACCTTCACAAGCTACAGCCCACTGCTCCCCTGCAGGAGGACTGGAGCATCATTAACAATGAGAGACACTTCAGGCACAAGTTGAGGCTCCAGCGTCTCCAAACCTTTCTGTCTCCCATCAAAATTCATATCCTGTCACTATTCTAGGAGCAGAAAGGCTTCTCATTACAGCATCATTCCCCTCTTGCAAGAAACACTGATTGCTGCACTGGTGGCTTTGGAAGGCAAAGATGTAATTTAGCAAAATAATGTACCATGCTGATTAATTTAATGTAGCCCATGACTAATTATGGTAATTCATTACATCTACAATTAGGCTAAGTAATTTATTGCACTGCAGTCTCATAAAGCAGAGGATTTATATCGAGTTTTGAATGTCACCCAAAGGACATTTCTGTACCTTGTCTTTACTGAGGCGGAATAAGGCTGCCAGCTGAGATGAGCCCAAAAAAAAAAGAGGGGCGGGAAGCCCCCCACGCACCCTTCCTCTGCCACATTTGATGTTTGTACTGCGGGCAGCGTGCAGGAGCAAGCCTCTCTGGCTGCAGCCTCCTCCTCCTCCTCTTCCAATGGCACCCTTGCACAGATTATTTGGCATTGCCTTCCCATTTCTCTTAAACCACACCGCAATTTTATTCACTGTGAGACCTGGACACCTGATACACCAAATGGAAAACCTGCTGGGCTGTCCCTGAATATGATTTGGAGATGACCAAGGGGAAAAAAAAATAAAAAGGAGAAAAAAAAAACCCCACGCTCATTGTCTGGGTTTCTGTGCCGCTTTTGCAGAGTGCATTGCAGTGTATCTCAACAAAGGCTTTTGCTCGCCTTGGAGAGATGAAAGGGGGACATCTCCCTTCACTTCGGAGAGCCGCGACGCGCACACGGCATTATTGTGAAATACAACCTCGCTCGTACCCTGCAGCAGGGTTTGCTCCAGCAATGCTGCACTTCGGAGACCAATTTGTTTAGCTGATCACTGTCTCTTTGACGTGGCTGCAAATGTTACCTTTCTTTTTCAATCAAAAACACAGCAGGGTGTGCCATCTGTTTGGCACAGCCTTCCCTCTCTTCCCCGATGCCTTTTTGTGCAGATCATTTTACATGGCAATTTGCACGGATCTTTTATACCTTGATTTTGGTAAACATTTCTGCTTTCTTTTTTTAAATAACATGTCGCTCAGCTGAGTATCTTCAGTGTTAAAAAAAAAGGGGGATAAAAAAAGCAGTGTGATCACAGGCAGTAAAATAGAATAAAAAGTATTTTAAAAAAATATTTTCGGAGCAAATGGCTGCCTGTCATTACATTGATTATTTAAAATAGACATGTTTACCAAGACTGGCTAACGCATTTTACACTGCTGTGTTCCACATCATTTTCCTCCTTATATTTTACCTGGCAGGCACAGCTAATCAGAAGATTAATTTAACCATTTGAAAGACCTTTTTAAAGCAGGTTAACAAAAAAATAGCCACCGTATTAAATTGTCATTATATAACAAAAGCTAGCAGTAAAGCGGTTAACTATTTTTTCCCCAGCTCAGATGCTGCTCAGAGCAATGAAACCCCCTAAAGTAGGAACAGATGATCAGCACCACAAGCCGAAGCCACGGGGATGCTCATGGAGTTGGGAATGCTTTGCGGCATACAAATGAATTATCCTCATTCTTCTCCTGCCGGAGCATATAGGCCAGACCTCATTAGGATTCAATATCGCTCTGCTTTTCTAATGTTAATGTTCCAGTTATATAAGAAATGTGAAAAGGGGCTACGTATGGGGGAGGCGGGGGGGAGCTGATGCCACATTTATGGTCAACACGACGCTGTAATTTGAAAGGCACAGCTTCATATTTTTGAGGAAATTACTGTGGTTTCCTATCTTCTCTCTCGGTCCTAGAGCAGCATTTTGTCCTCCCTCTTATAAGTGTGTTTCAATGGTGTGCCTATCCCAGTTACAGCCAGTGCAATAAGAGATTTTATAGCTTCATTTTTGGGTGGGAGGGAAGATGCTGTGACTAAACATCAGATTGTGAAAGCTTGGAGTTCATTTTGCTGTGAAAGGAAACATTGCACTTTATGTTAATAAACAACTGTAGGAGTTTTCACCATCCAGGAATAACTCAGACATTAGTCTGCGTTCTTTTGTCTGGAGAGCAGCAAGCAGGGTAATGAAAACAAAACCCGCCGAGACATAAAAATACAATTTATACCTTTTTATCAAGCAAAGAGAAAGTTGGTTAACGTTTGAAAAGGGAGCAGTAATGTATATTTATTGACAATTTTATTGTAATAATTAGATGTTTACACAGTCTGGACATTGTGGCTAAATCACTTCCAGCATGTTTATTTGTAAGGGGCTGTTTTCAGGGCAATGCAGTATGCTCATTAAGAAGACAGACTGTATTAAGATTCAAAGAAATTATTACTTCCCAGGCTTTGCTTCGCTGGTTTGGATTTAGAATAAAATATAAAATAATTTTGAAAGAAAAAAAAAAAAAAAAAAAAAAAAAAAGAAAAATTAAAACCGCAACAGCAATACCATCCAAACACCCAGCAGACTGGAAATGATGAAGTAAAATTGAGAATATTTTCTCCTGTAAAGGCGATTTCATTTTTTTGTTCTGAAATAATCTGGTATTGTACATTCGAAACAATACACAATATTGCGGATGCCGTTTCCAAGTGTCTCTTTGTGGCTCTTAATATATATCACTTTAACACTTGCATTTATTTTTGCACTCCAGTTAAATGACTAAATGATATTTAAGATATATTTTCCTCCTTTTACTTTATTTTTCAGGCAGTGGTGTTAGTCCACCTTTAAGAAGTCTTTACCCAGGATTTGGTTTATACATTTATTTGATGTGTGGGTGTCTTTTTTTTTCGTTCAGCCAAAGATCACTTTTTACTACAAGTCCTCAGAAATGTTCATTATTAACCTGGAAACTATTGCATGTTTGATTTTTTTTTAATAGGCAAAAATAACAAGTGAAACTTTTATACTTATTTTTTAGGCAGAAACCTATTTTGGGGCTTCTTCCCTAACCAGTTTAAAGTGATTTGTCTGATCTGGAGTGAATTTTACACATGCTAAGCGTGCCCAAACACCAACTACAGATTCTTCTGGTTTTACAAAGGTAAGAGAAAGGAAGGCAGCTGAAATTGAAAAAGCTCCCAGCAACACAGCCTTGACGAGCAAGTGCTTCTACATCAAGTTAAGAGCACTGTCCTGCATTTAGTGCAGTATCCGTTTTAAAATTTAAAATGTCTTTAAAAATTAAGGCAGCAAATAAGCTATAATGTTGCTCCTGTCCAAGTATGTTTCCATTACAATTAAGAAATCAATATGCAGTATTTATTGCTGAAAGATTATGCATAAAGAGGAGCACATAAAAGGTACCGTTGCTTAAACCTTCCCGGCTTTCCTTTAGCTACTGTTTAGCCACTTTTCCCCAGAAGCCGACTCATTAAATGCCATCCAGTCCATTCCATATAAATGCTGTATGTTCCCTGCTCTCACAAATAAAAACAAAGATGATAAAAGAAACGGATAAAGAGATGTCAGCTTGCAAAGAAAATACTGAGTTGTATTTCCTGAGAGCTGCACAAGCCAACTCACAAACCTGAAATATTACAGATTTGGTTTTACAAGTCAATCACCGCAATATATTTGGCCTTGTAATTACTGTCAGTTTTGACAGGGAAGGCAATAATTTTTTTTCCTGACGTGTGAGTTTCAATAAAATCAGGTAGCCACATCACAGAACACTTTCTTACAGAGAATTAAAAGGACTTCTCAGAGAGATAAAGAATACTGCCAGGATTAAATATATGTCATACATTAAATTCAAGAGTATGGGAAAAAAAAGGGGAGGGGGGACTATCCTTACATATGGATCTGATCCAAAGCCTATTATAAGGATGAGAATGTTTCTATTCACCAGAGTGAACTCTGGAAAAATCCCTTTCTGTTCTCAGAAGAGACAACAGACAAAACTGAAGGCTATTTTTATCTTTTTCTCTATTTCCTAAGACTCCCAACTGGTTAATGAAAATTAACTACGTAAGGTGAATAAATGGCTACAATCTGAAATTGTAGCTATTTTGCTTTAAAAAACTGTGAATTAAATGCTTTCCATTTCAATTAGCATCAATGTAACACTGTAATATACTGAAAATTGGTTGGGATCTGTCACAGACACACTTTGAGATATAAGATACTTTAAAGAATCCTTTACCTTTTAAAAAAAATTATACTAATTTTGAACCAAATTAATTACTGAATTTATGCACTACTAATCTTGCTGGGTAAAAAATAGTGATCTTGGTTTCTGCTTGGAGATTGTGAAGTTGTAGAGGGATAAGGAGCACATAAACCCATGGATCAGCAGCATTTTTAGTGCACCAGGCAAAGAATAAGACTGGGCTTGTATTTATTCTGCCATTCCAGAACAGTGTCAGCTCACTGCTGACTTACAGAATTGCAAAAAACTGGCCTGGAACAGACCTTAGGAGGTGATTTAGTACATGCCCCAACCCCAAGGCAGGAATCGCCATGGTTCAGTCATTCCTAGCATGTGAGTTCATTCCCTGCAGGTTCTCCAAATCCTCCAGAAATGGAAATCACAGAAACTCCCCAGGCAACCAACCCCAATGCTTCACTGCCCTCACCACTGGAAAGCTTCACCTTGTGCCTGATCTGCCTCTACCTGGAAGCAATGTAAACCTGTTATTTCTTGGTGTCATCCATGATTAACGTGATCCCATTTAGCAACTAGGGTTGTGAGACTTACTGAGAACAAAAGGCCACTCAGGCATTCCTAGCATGAGATGGAACAAACTATAAAAATTACCAATTTGGAGTTTCTTCTAAAGCCATGTCCTCTGTCACCCACCCTTCACTCGGAACAGTGGAATTACACCCTGGGCAGAGCGGAGCAGACACTGCACAAGCTCCTGGCAAGGACCTGCATTTCCTGCTACTTTCAGAACCTGCAACTCCATTAAGTTCTCCAGATAGGACTTAATTATGAGAGCAATAAATTTGGCCTAGAGAAAATAGAATATACTACGAGACATAGGGACTGTCAGTGGCCCATATACAGATGTTATAATTCTGTGTCAGTATACTCATATAACAAGATAAATCCTCACTATTATAGACTTATTCCTTGGCTGAGAGGAGAGGCACAGCCAAAGCATTAATCTGCCATTGACAGCTGTCTATAATAAAGATTCCTGATATATTGTACCTGCCCCTATACAATTCCGATTTGTTAGAGAAATGGAGCAGACAATGAAACAGACAGGGTCAAACACAACTTTTCTCACATATGGCATACCTGCAACGTTTTCAGAAGAGTAAAACCCAATTAATCCTGATATAATCAATCAGACCTCAGCGCAGAGTGTACAGATCATCAGGGTGTGAACTGGGAGTTCAAAATGAGTAGGATGTAAAATACTTCCATCTGGTTATGAGAACTATCTTATGCCAAGGAGATCTTCTCCGGAGATCAAAATCACCAAAGCCGTTCGCTTTGTGCTCATAATACTCCCTGTATTTTTTAAGTGCTGGGTACAGAGTGATTTTAACATCAGGAACCACTTCATAGATAAATTGGCACCCTGTATCTAAGTGGTTAACTGATGGTTAGCACTATACTTTAAACTACAAAACTTAATTTTCCACAGTATTAACAACTTGATTCTAAATCCTGTATCTCACAAGCAGAGAAGTTGCAGGACCACGTGCAATAAAGCCAAGGGAACTATGTGACTAGTGCTTACTCTTGTCAATGAGGAGTTAATACTGTGCCCTCAAATTAAGAATTACCTACATAACTTTTGCTGAGTTAAGGGGGGAGTCACATTGCTAAAATCCCTTGTTTCAGACTATACATGCAGAACTGACTGTTTTCAAGAAGCAGACAGTGGAAAAGACAGAAGATGTTTGTGTCATTGACAACTGCCTGCATTTCAATTTTTTTCTGTAATACCAGCAAAAATGACAACACTCAGGATGAGCAGGACGCTCACAAGCCCACAGACAAGGGAAGGACATACACTACCAAGTATTATGATGAATGTACTCTGAATAGCTACTGCAATTTCAGTTAACATATTTAACAAACAGTATGTCTATTGTTACTGTTAACTAGACAAAGTTATTGAAATAATTGTCTGCATTATTACAATTAATTCATAATCAAACACTGTTTACCAAATGAAATATACGTGGTCTGAGTAGCTGCTCTGTACACTGTTCTGTGATCCCTGTGAGTCACCCTTGTCAGTTTTAGACTGAATTACTCTAACACATAATCTCCATGTTTCAAATGTTATGACATCTAAGCAAGGGTACTTTGCATGAAGGCTTCTTTTACATAAGCCAGAATGTGCAAAAGAGAATTCCACTGAAACACATCATTAGCATTTAATGAAACAGGCATGATGAAATCCCTTTGTGGTCCACGTGTGCTTCTTGGAATCATCAGCTAGTCTGAGGCCCTACAAATGGGAACGTATCACATCATGGTTTTGTATGCCATTCTGTCAGATCAGGCTATAATTCAAAACCCTGATCCACACCTGATGGACAAACACCTGCATAAATTTCTAGCTCATTGAATTTATTAGAGATGCTCAGAAGCAACAGGGCAGCTGAAGGACCTAAGATAATATCAGACATAGATCAGTAAGGCTCAGTTTTCAGCTAAGGGCCAGACATGTAGCTCTTTGTTCTCCTCTGCTTGCCAAAGCCTGACAGAAACAACCACTGTACGGATTCAGGTTCCCACTCCCAACTAGCATTCACATAATCTGCACCTGAAACATTAATTTGACCCAATTCTGTCAAAATCTGATGTTTTAGGAAGGCATCTCATGATACATGTTCTCCTCTTCACATTTTTTTTAAGTAAATGAATGCAGGAGTAAAGTGAAGACAGAGCATTCAGAGAAATACAAATCATAAACATGCTTAGTGAGAGAGATTATTCTGGATGATGCCTCTGCATTTTGAAATTTCACTCACCTGAAAATTTACAAAGCTCAGAAGACAAGATGTTTGTTTCCTGAGCTCTGCCATTAGAGCAGTACCAAACAAGAGATAGAGGGAGGCAACTCTGGTCACAAGTCAATAATGAACTATAGGTGACCTTGGGTGGCCATCAGAGGACAGCAAGTAGCTGAATAGGTAGTCTCAGTGTGGAAGTGGTCAAGCATTCTGTGTGAGTCCCAGAATCAGAAACAAATGAATGGAAAGGAAGCCGGTTAACTTAGAGACTTTCCAAGGCAGTTCTCACAATTGTTAATGTGGATTGCCTATTTTTCAGTCAAGTAACAGAACCCTAGATGTACAGATTGTTCATCCCTTCCCCTTTCATTGAGGTCTAATACCCTAAAACTAAGTCCAAAATCAGCTTGAAAATAAGGAGAGAAGTTTCAAAACATTAGTCTGTAGTATTTTACATGCAAGCAAAAATTACTGTCACAAAAGACATAGATTTTGATAAGATACTGCTGACACAATGCACTAAAATGGTGGGAAATAACAAAAGAGGTGCTAATAGAATAGGGCCTTTCAAGAACTGTAAATAGTTGGGTTTTTTTTTTAAGCTAGAAATACCTTTTTTCTGTGATGAAGGTAGCACAGCCATTATGAATATGTCAATGTAAACACCAGAAAGGAGAAAGCAGCATCAAAACAAGATTGTAAGTGACGATATAATAAAACCCACTCCTTCCTACACACACATGTGCATTCATGCCTGACTGCTTTTAATTTAAATATAAGGAAAGAACGGCAGTCCTCTTGGAAGAGAGCAACAGAAAAAGAAGATGGTTTCCTGATGCCATGTGACTGTTTACAGATTTCATCTTTTCTCTTGCACACTGAAATGAGTCTGAGAGGCTGAAGACCCCCAATGAACAAAGTGAGTAGCCCCAGCCTGTCAGACTGCCTGTGCTCTGCTCTTCTCATGCTGACCCTATTAGATGTGACTATTAAAAAGCAGCACTGGGCCATGTCAGCTGTTGGGTGGGAGGCTGCCAAGGCACACATCCATGCTGCTGGCTTTTCAAAGACTGATAATGATCCTGTGCAATACTTTTGTCCTTTACCCCAGGCAGCTCTGCACAGGGGTCAGTTCTGGGGTACTACATACTCGTCTTGTAGCATGAGGTGTAAAACTAAAGTCCTTATTGCCGTGGCCATTAAAAATCCCGCAGCACTATTTACAAGTATGGAAGCAATTACAGCAGATTGGAAGTGGCCAAACTGGTAATTCTCTTCTGCCAACATAAATCCTCCCACTGTAACTGAATGTGGATTTTTTTTTTCATCTCACAGCATAAACTTTAAAGTGTTGCTGTAAAATGCTCATTAGCCAACAAATCTCTTTATGGAGTAGCACTTGCTTTACAATAGAGGGTGAAAGGAAGTTTGCTCTATGGGTTGTGAGACAGTGAGGATACTTTAGGATAAAAGCTCCAACATATCAGTTTGCTAGAGCAGAAAATTAATAGAGATAGATTGCTTTTTAGTGGCATTTGAAACTATCTGCCTCTTCATCTACCAGCAGCTCTTCTTCTCAGACTGCTTGCACTATTGTACTTTATTCTCTGACACATTGGTACAAGATGACACCTTGGATTTTTAAGCTTTTCTCGTTAATTAAAAGACTTTTCCTCCCAAAAAGCTGGGTAGAAGCTGACAGTTTCAGTTTTAAATTTGACTTATGTTGACATAGCTTTCAGGTGCAGAGGTTTTTCCTCTACTTTGCTTTGAACCCAGCAACTGCATTTCTATGAATTTCTCTGCGTGATAGTTTGGACTAATGACAATTCCAGAGAGCACAAACAGAATTGTCTAGATCTCATTACAAAATTACTCCTAAACAAATCTGTAAAAGGCTATGATATAACAATTCATGGGCTATCACTGCCTGATCTGCTTTACAATTAAAGAGAAAATAAACATATATATTCCTTAGCACAACACTGTTGGATAAGAAAAGCTGAATTCCTTTCACTTGCACATCTTGCCACCATCTAAGCCCCTGTTACTTCTTCCTGTAGGATGGAAAGATGAGTCAAGTCACAATTGCATCCCAGAAGTACCAAATCCTGTGCTTACACCCAGCTTGAATCCACAATTTTAAGTTCATAATGTGAAGCTGATTGGTGCTGGTCCCTCACAGTAAGACAATGGATGTTGGGAAGGAAATTAACTCTGAGACAGAGATGCAGATTTGGCAGAGCACTCCTTGCTGAGCTTAGTGTCAGATTTCCTAAAGAAAGATAGAATTAAGCAGACTCCTGTCTGAGAAATATCAGCTTCAGAGAAACCCTGGTAGGTGAATGTCTTATAGAGTTTATCCGTTCTTCATGCTATGTAAAGTTGTTTATGAGGTTTCCATGCACATGCTTATTCCCACAGTTACATACTAACAAGTTTTTCATCAACTTGAGTGAGAGATGAGAGAAGCTTCAAATGGCTAATGCAACTCAACAGCACACCACTGTCATCTACCTGGGTACTTCCACCACATTTTAGTATTTTACAGCTTCCCTATAGATCCCACTGAACTTCATCAAGCCAGGATTTTAATTTACACCCACAACTTCATTTTGCTTTACCTGAGATAGAAAAATTTATTTTTATAATTTGGCTTAGAGAAATAAGAGCTGTTCTTTTGTTGGTTCAGCTTATGGAAATAATTGCATCTCCTTCAGAAAGAGGACAAAGAGAAATCAGCAAAAAAAAAAGCACTTTGAAACTGTATTGCCTGTTTTTGAGTTATTGTTTGAGCTCCTGATGCAAAAGCAAGTGAATTCAATAGCTTCTCAGTTTCAACGGTCTTTGGATCAGGTTCTAAAAGGTTATTCTTTACATTCCTTCTAATACTGTGTCATACTCAGACTGCACAGCCAAAAAAGGGAAATAAGTTTACGCATTTAGTTTTGAATTTAGAATGGGATCTTAATTAGCATTCACTTTCAGCTTAATTCCAGTCACAGAAAGTTTTTATCCTTAATAGGGGAGCAAAAGGTAAACTGAGCCATATCACTTCTCTAAATCTTATCCATACATCTTTCTGATAGAAGAACCAGTGCACGCACTGCCATCAGAACATGTAATTAGTGGCAGTATGCACAAAGAGGTAGATCCTAACGAGATGCTGCAAAAATATGTGAACCAGTTATCCGTATACAGAAGCACATGAAAAGATACTACAGAGTGGCATGATTATATCCGGGTGCCTCTGCTATAAAAAGCATTTGTATTACCCTTACTTCTCTGAATAAATTCAAATGACAGCCCCATTTCATTTCTTCATTCAGTCTGGAGGCCAGATGGCATTAGAATCATTTACTTCACCTTGTTGTGCTTAATTACTACAATCAACACACTATTTTCCAAATTAATCATAACAAAGTAATTTCATTAGTAACACAGCAGGCTGTTGAATTATTAGCATCATAACAGTTTGCAAACAATTAAACTTTATTTGAACCTTAAAAATTTGCAGAGTAGAACATTATTATAAGATCTAATGGCAGTACCATACAAATCCAGAACATAGCAAATAATCAAGTAAAACGCTGTACAATGTGAGAGTTACAATCACCTTTTAAAAATCTGCTCTCTCACCGTTTCCAGAAAGGCAAGCACAATCTAAGTGAACAAAGAAAATCAAGTAATTAGCACCTTCTACCTGAGTTTTGTTTGAGTTGTATTAACTGAGATTTTCTTATCCAAAAAAGGTTATGGAATTCGCACAGATTTAAAGTAAACCATTCATCCGTGGCGCATCGCTGGTTTATTCTGAGACGTTACCAGTGAGTTTCGGGACACCTTTCACGTTTTGAATTTAAGGCAGTTTATTTACTCCCCCCTAGCAATAAGCACTAGGGAGGGGGAAGCCCTAAAAGAGAATTACAGACAAAAGCCACTTGATGTCTCTGGTTGTCACCACCCAGGAGAGGCCGCGCCGGGCATCCCTGCCCCTCATCGCTTGGCTAAGGACTCCCTCTCCTGGAAGAAGGGCAGAAGCGGCGCGGGACAGCGCGGAGGGGGAAGGGGACAGGGACGGCAGCGGGACCCGCCTCCGCCCGTCCCACGAAAATCTGCTGCCACCCAGCGCCGCGGCCGCGCAGCGCAGGAGGGGCCGCGCCGGGGCCGCCCCCGCGCCGAGCGAGCGCACCGCGCCTCGGGAGTGGGGCAGGGCTCGTTCCCTAAAAATACATGGTGGTGGTGGTGGGATTCGGAATTCTGTAATTAATAAAAAGCTATTCAGGTGGGCAGATTTATGACGCTGCCATGTTAACAAGGGAGAAGGAGACTTTCCAGCCCCGCTATTAACGCTTCACATTCTGTACACAATCCACCAGTACGCTTGACAAATTAAAGTAGTAAAAGATCTGAAGACTATAATCTATCATTTTAATGCTTCGCTGATAACACACAGAATCAATTCCAATGACTATCTCTTTAAAAAATTACAACAAAACTCGGTCCGGTTTGACGCCTATTAGAATTCAGTGTACCAGCAAGTACCATACATTAGCTGACACAGAGCACAACATCTTAGTTTACTGAAAGGATCCAAATTCCGAGTTCAGGCTGACGTTTCCTTTTAACCCACGGTGTCCACGGGGTCTGCCTGAAGCATAAACAGCACAAGCAGCTACACGGGGACCTGCACAGGCTCAGCAGCTCACAGGCTGGCCTGACCTGCCTCGCTGGCAGATTAAGGGTCTCACAAATCAACTGTCTGGGAGGACCCAAAAAAGTTGATCTTCCATGCTAATGGTAAAGTACATCTCCTAAAGAAGAGTATGTAAAGTATTAACTCTGACTTGCCCAACCACTTCTGCACAAGTGGTAGTATTTTAGTGTACCTTTTTATGTTTCAGGCAATGTTTTTGATTAGCCACAAAGTTCTGGCTCTGACACAAGAATGCAGGTAGCTTTTGCTAATCCACACAGGATGAAGATGAAGATCTCTGTTGCAAAGCCTGTGTCAGTAGGGTATCCAGAATTGACCCTGCAAAAGTATCCGTAAGGTACAGGTAGAATATTTCACACTGCTACAGAAAAAAATATTTTTACCTGCAATTTATCTTGCCCTGACTTAGCAAAAATTTTAGGGTTTAATGTATTTTCACAAATTTCCACAGAATTACCATGACAAGTCAGAATGGTACCATGGCAGTATTACCACACAGGCGCATTTATTACATCAGCAAAATAAATCTTCATTGTGTGTCAACACATAAGTAATTAACAATACAATACTAAACACATGAGAAAAATTTACCATTAGCTAAAGCATAACTTGAAAACATCTGGAAACTGAATACCGTGAAGACCTGAAATATACATAAATTTCCCTCAACTTTCTGATTCAACTGCACAAGATGTACAGTGAGCATTAAAAGGTTAATGCATGCATGAATTGAGTAAGAGTTTACCCTCAAAGCTCTGCGTAATTTTTCTGAATCTGCAGAACAGGAAAAGATAGCGAAATTCCCTGAGAGAGCCCAAACCTACAGCTATACAGAGTGCTGCTGACATGTTTAAAAAAGAGCAACCAGGCACTACATGGCTGCTTGTGCCCCATATGTTAATTACCGTCTATTAATTTCCCAGCATTAAAATTCTATAAAAAGTGGCTAAGCAGACCATTTCCATAAAGTTATGATCAATTACAGTTTATAATGTTTAATGTTCACGAGGCAACGATCTGACTACATTCGCTGAAACCGCAAAACATGTACAGCAGAATCGTCTTCCAGAGGCTGGCTCTGTAAACTGCAGCTGCACACCACTCTTCATTTCAAGTGCAGATTTCTCCTGATTAGGGAGAGGGAAGTTGAAAGTTCATCATTAGCCAAAGAGCCTCAAACATGCCTGTCAAACCCTGTCCAAATATCCTTCCCCTTCCACAGTTTTCTGCACAGACAGATATATACATATTACTAAAGTAACAAAACTAAATATAAACAACATCAATTTTATTTTTTTTAAATTTGGAAAAGGGAACACAGTTATTAAATATATATCTTTTGTACCCTGTGGTTTAATATTTCATATAAAACCCCAGGAAAAAAAAGTACTTTAATTGAACCTTCAATATATTTTGCTATAATCTTTATGTTAACAGAACTCCTACAAAGCTTCCAGGAAAGACATACTTATGAAACAGAGAACAAGGGAACATATAAGCCATTACAGAAGATTGGATTAAAATGTACTTACCCAGGCCTCTCAAATATCATACATCTCCATTATGTAGGCTTTAGGCACCAAGCCAATGGTTCCCTTCATTTTTCCTACCCACCAGCCAAATCTATCGAACTCCTAATTGAAAACAATACGCAGTATTAACCTTTAGTCTGATATAAATGCAATAGAGTTTTGTATGCAACTCCTTATGGATGCTTTCCCTTCTATATAGTTATAATCATTTCAACTGAAAATTAAAACATTTTATCTTTTTGTTATAGGCATTCACATGCAGTTAGGCAAAGGCAGAAGGTAAATTTTAAAAAGGCCCGGCATACTCAAGAAAATTTCTTAATTATGGCCTCAAACACCTACTAAAAATAGCCGACCTCCTTATCCTCTGTTCATGAAAAATACAAAAATCTTGTCTTTGTAACTAAAATCTAATAGCATAATATTGACATATAACAATCAAGAGGGATTATTTTAGTATCACAAGTTATACTCTAAGAAACCATCAACTTATTTTAAAAACTACTTCACTCAAATGTGAAGGGAACACTATATATCTAATACATAATATCTTTCTATGGACAAAGTCTACTATTGCTTTAGGCTTGCAGGAAATTCTACAGCAGATCTCATATTCCTGACAGATGACTAATGTACTTCTGTTTCAAATATGTTTAGGCTTAGTGAGATAAATATGAAACAAAATGAATTATAATCATTTAAAGAAATAATGTCTTCCAAAAGCAGTACTAAGTAAGAGTATTGTGGTATTGTGGTATATAATTATTGTAAAAATAAAATAATGTAATACTGATATGTAATTATTGTATATTGTGTCATATAAGAGATATGAGATATTTTAAGATCAATCCTAACAATAGTTCAATAAATTGGAACAGCTGGAATTGCACATACACATATATTGAATTACAAATAAAGCATTATTAAAACAGAGACCATACTCAAAACTGAATGATTAGCAAGATAGAAATTACTTTGGAACAAATATACAAAATACAAAATACACAGATATCTCTGATAAGCAGCATCTGCTTCCTGCTACACTGCTCTTCTGATGAGAAGAGGAAAAGGCTCTTTGAAGAATTTTGAATTACTGGTCCTACTGAGATGAAGCTACAATTTTGAACTGTACGTAAAGTTTTTTGGTTCTAAATAGCCAAGTGGAGCTAAAGGGTTAATGGCGTTTCATTAGAGCCCGAGCCATAATGATTTTCTGCTGGCATATTTAGCCTGGTCAAGAGTTCTCTGGGGTCCTATGAGGTGCTTAGTGTACTCAGCTCTCTCTGTGCTTAACTATGATGGCCTGCTTTCATGTGGGCTTTTTTCTTTGCCTTTTTTTTTTTAATGCTTGCATACAGGCACACACAGTTTTGTATTTTCTAATTGTGGAAGGGTGAACATTAATCTTCAATTAAACATTTTCTCCCTTCACTTAACAATGAATCGATAATGTAAAAGCTTCTATCCTACTATGCATTAAATACCGCAGTAAGTGTGATTTTAAAGGAAATCCACTTTAAAAACAGCAGGAAAACCTTCATTTATTATGTGAACATGCAAACAAAAAAGCTGCAAAAATAATTCCACCTTCTCCTCCCTTCCACTGCAAAGCAGAGTGCTGGGGATGGGTTTGGTCTTGAAAGTCCAGAGGTATCTGAACCTGATCTTCAGTACACACTGCTCTCCACAGAAGTTAATAACCTTTCCCATGAGGCTTCACATTACACCCCAAATCCTTAAAGGCGAAACAATACCCTGACACTGAGGTTTATAATCTTCCAGATCAGCCTGTTTAAAAATCTATACTTTATCTCACAATACACTGTTTAAATATACAAACTAGATTTCAAGACTGAAGTGGGAAATTGCTGAAAGGGGCAGCACTCACGTATACTACTGGAATCTCAGCAATAAATCTCTCCAAGAGAAAGCAACAAAAGATTTTAAGCTGCTACACGCAATTCGCACAGTGACTGACAAGAGTGATTAAGCAAGTTTTGCTAGACATCAGCCAAAAAAACAAACAATACATGAAATGAGGGAAGTGGCTCAGTTAAGCAGTCATTAAACTGCATATGACAAATGGCACAGAAAAAGCTTGTGGATTACATTATCCATTGAAAATGTTCCACTTAGCAACACTACATGGACTTAGAAACAATTGTTTTTAAAGAAACAATTCAGATAGCTCAAATTAAAATTAAAAGCATGCTGCTCTTTTGAAAACTTTCTGGGTTTTGCTACTTACTAATACACCACTTACTGCTCTGGCATGAAGCTAAGTGAGAAGATGAAATGAATGTTGATGTAACAGACTAGTAAACTAATTTAAGGATTCACTGCAACCATTATACCATACAGACAATATTGCAACACAGAAGCCTTTACTTTACATTACTATTCTTTGCATGGGTCTCAAGAGCAACATGAATCCCAATTAAACTATCTGCAGTCTATAGAAGTCTGAACAAAAATACAATGCAGATACCTGGCTATCAAGAACATAAAATCTTAATATCTGCTTTTAGAATAATTAGATAGAACTCCCTTTTAAACTGATTGAAGAATAGACATTTCTCTTTAAAACTCCTAACTTCTTCCTATCTGCAGTAACATGAAAAGGTGCTTAACTAGTGAGGCAGATAAACAGCCCCCCTAGTCCTTTCTTGAAGTCACACTTAAAATCCAAATTGATGTATTGTTTCTATCAATGTTATAAATTATAAACTCCTTTGCAGCAATATAATTTCATTAATACACTGCTTTTGTGAGGTCCATATATCTATCACTGCTGCTTAAGATGTGTAGAATAAAACTCTGAAACCCACATTTGTGGAAAATAAGGATTAATATACAGAAGGATATGAATACAAGTTGGGGTTTTGTATGAATAAAAAAGTTGGGAAACACTGTGCTTTTGCAAGCATCAGTTTCAGATCTCAGGTACCACTGGGTTTACCATCTGGTATCCCTCACTGCATTCAGCTCTTAATATCACTGCTAACATAGGCAAGCAACTATACTTCAGAAGGACTGATAAAATAATGAAGAGTCCTTTAATCTACAGGAAACCATTGTAGTCAATTTATAAGAAATATTGCATCCCTTTGTAGGATGTGTAATTATTTTCTATTAATCATGTGCTATAAAGCTACATTATGTGGTTATTCTGTTATCACTAGAAAGAGGCCTGCAGTCAGCTCCTGACAATGTTAGGTAATTACTAACACAAAGCTTCTTTCTCCTTATGTAGAAACGCTATCAAGATCCAGAGGTGCTGTGATGCTCGCTGTATGAAAATAACTCTCCAAAGAAATTCAATAACTGCAAAATGAATTGCTCCAAGGCAAATAGAGGGATAGGAAGAGGGGGGCAGGGCCAGATCCAGCTGCCCTGCAATGAGGAGAATGCACAAGTGTGCGGCCACGCTCTGCCATGTGACAGGGAGCACATTTGCCATAGCAGGCAATGTTAGCAGGGACAGGGGGAGGAGGGGGCCACCACAACCCCCACCCTCCCTGGAAGACAAGCACCAGGGCAATGGAATATATTATGCCAAATAATATGAAACAACAACCTTAACAAATGACCAAATGCTTTCTAAGCTACTTCTGCATTTCCACGGTCGTAGAATGGATTATTTTTTTCCCCAGCAGAAATTTATTAACCAACATGAAGTAATTTCACAGGGCAGGAAGGAACAGGTTATGATTTAACATTTAACATGCTGGCAAAACACTCTGTACAGCATGTTAGATAGCGGGGGGTGAAAGTCCCACTAGGGTTTACAGGCTCCTCAAATGCTCTCAGCTGAACACACTGTGAGCAAATGCTTCTCCCTGTCCCCATCCCACCCATTTCACTGCACCGATGTCTAGGTACCCATGACTTCATGAGACACTGATCATAAAACCTTTTGTACTTGGGGAAAAGCAATAGTTAGCCATACTCTCCCTATTTTCTACAGATATAATTTAAATCCAAGATTTTAGTCCTCTGCAGAAGAGAATTCTGATATTTTGACATACTAAAAGAGAAAATTTTTATACTTGAGGATTTCCAAAGCAGCTGCTGCCTTTAGAACAGTTCCTCTGCCTTTATAAGATTCTCCAGATGCTTTGCACCATATAAACTTCTACTGACTTCAGCAAAAGTTGAGACCATCTAGTTCTTGTGCAATTAGTCTCCATTGTTGAATACATATGGTATGTTTTTTCATGTTTGTGGGGTGGATTTTTTTATTTGTTTGGTTTTAAAAAAGAGTTGCTGAAAAATTATCATTGTGTTTCAATGCCTTGAAGAAAAAAATGGAGTTGTATTTTAAAAAAACCACAACCCAAGTATTGAATTCAAGATTTTTCTCCTTCCTTCTTCTAGTGGCAGTGTGAGTAATACTAAGTCATGGGCTGAATACCTGCACATTTTAAAACTGAAAAGCAAAACATATCGATAGTCTTGTTTGGGGTTAAAATAAGTAGGATCTACTATCAAGCTAAATATGTGTCAGAAGCAGGGATAAATTTTTTGCCAAGAACATTCTAGGGTGTAATTTTAGCAAAATAATATTTTAAAACATCTCAGATGCATCCAGGAGATTCATACTAGCTAAAAAGTTTTAGAACTTCCTTTGGTGTAATTGTTGAATGATACACTATCAACCAGGGAGCAGTTTTGGCACAGAACAGCATTTTCTCTAAAAGCAGAGAATGACAAATGTCTTAAATAACTGAATGAGACTTCTTCACAGGTAGTAGAGTTGTTTTAAGACAGCAATAAAATGGTCATCTTTGAAAACATAAGCACTAAATTTATTGTATGGTTGCATTATTAGGTTTTATTTCCCACAATGACATGAGAGAAAATATACAGCAATTAAAGATTTCCAATATAAATCAAAGCAAGCAGACTGAGTTCTGAACCAAAACTGCCCCCAGAATATACCCTGAAACAATAGGAAGGCCATTTTATTTTCCCTTAGATGACACATTGCCAACTTTTCTGCTAATCTGATAGGTAAAGGCTTACATATTATCAGTATGCAAAGCAACAGAGCTGGAGTCACTTGGCATTAGTTCCAACCAAACTTCTGTTTAAAGGCTTTCACTATTGTCTTTAGACATATACATATTGTTCTCCCACCCCCACCCAGAAAGATCAAAACTAAACAAGCCAGGAAACAGGTAATGTACAACTGAGTATTCATTTTAGTTCTGATCAGAAGCACCCCACTGAAGTGAATCTCCCAAAGCTCCCACCTTCCCCTCACTGATTCCCTTTGCAGAGCCTCAGAGCACACACACCACATTTATTTCAGATGAAGCTAAAATGGAACATACTCCAACCATGAATGTGTTCTCATTTTTCAAAACCAGGCTAGACCACTTTGGACATCCAACAGCTTTGGAAAAGTGTGGTGTGGACAGCAGGGCTCAAGCACTGAGTGCTTCACTCTGCAAATCTGCTCCTAGTGGTACTCCCTATTTGCTAGAGGAGCCATAGGCAATGGAATAGAAATTATGGATCTCAATATGATGAGCCAGAAAACAACCTGAAAAAATAAAACACTCAGGATTTTAGTATGTCTTTCATATCTTTTAGAAAAAGACTGAATAAATATATTTTATAAAGATTATACAGATAGTGAACAAAATGCTTGCTGTGATTCTGAAACAGCTTCATGGTTAAGTTGCACCTTTATTTCATAAGCACTAACCTGAGCTGTGGACTTTCTTTGTCTTTTTACTAGGCAAAAAAATACAGGTTGAGATGTGAGCATTTTAACATTTGTTGTATTGAAAGAACAAAAATCTGCCACACATGAAACCTACAACCACTGAATATACATATAGCATAATCTAAGCACCAAGTTAACGCTCTACTTTCATGAAAAATTCTGGAGCAAAAGGTTGTCATAGATGAATCACAGATACCAGAGTGAGCAGCACTGGTGTGCAATGAAATAATAATAAGGAGAATTCCAGTTTAATATATAATTTCTGATTTTGAAGTATTTGCTATCTTAATACAAATACAAATAAGAAATATATTAAATTAGTTTCATATTAAGAAATGTCAGTAATTCCACTAAGCAGCTTTCCACTAACAAACTGAAGTAAATTTTCACTATTACTTGCATTTGGCTGATGAAACTATGGAACTTCATAACACAAAGCATTCTCCTAAAGCAAATGAACAAGTAATGGAAGTGTTGCACTTGCATAAATTGTGCATACAAAACTTAGGAAAAAAAAATAGAACTACCTCTATCCACAGTTATCATTGTTTCTAGAAATTGATTTCTTGAGTAGAGCTATGGAAGATTTATAAAAATGATTGCTGTACTATGGTCTGTTTTTCTATTTATCACATGGGCTTGAAAGCAAAGGCAGGCCCATAAATGAGCAAGAGTTAAAAGCAATCATCCTTTTAGAAAACAGGCCTACAAAGTATTGCATTTCTAACAGTCAATATTACCTAACATTTGTTATTAACAAATCTCTTTATCAGTACAACTATTTTTTTCATTACAAAATGGAATAAGGGTATATAGCTCTCTGAAAGTTCACATCATTCATAGCATAAGTGATAAAAGCCACTTGAATATTCCAGAATATTATAAAATACTAGTAATAGTATATCTGTACAGATACATTAATCAATTAATCTGAAATGTTAACTACATTTTTAAATAAACTTAACAAGCACTATTGTTATAGCTCTTTTAATTCTGCTCAGATAAAAGCTCGACTTTTGAGGGAAACTTGATAGAAAAACTTAGAACGAAGTTGTGAGGCTTTTGGGGGTTTTTGGAAAAGCCCACAGGACTGCTGCCACACAAAAGCCACAACTGACATAAATATTTAGAAAATAGCTTAAATAGTTTTTGAATACACCTTTAAAACAAGAAAAACATGCTTTTCCACAGTAACTGCACTAGTCGGGCATAGGTATCTCTGTTGCCAGAGAATGAGCTCATGCTCATTGCAGTAACACTGAGTTTTGATGCTCATTTAAAAGCAAATTCTCGGGATGTGTCTTTGCATAATACTTAGCTATTTTAGGAAGTAAACACTGCCAAAGTGAAACTATGCTCATTTGTCTAAAAGACATTTAGCTAGAAACTTACATGTAACATATTCTTCCTCTTGCTTTATTTAAATTGTATAAATGCCCAAATTTGCTAAACTGGTTCATAATTACTCTGTTTTACTAATGATCTCATTTCATGGAAACAAATAGTGCTTTCCCCCTAATTTCTACACAGGTATGAGAAAAGCTGGTAAAAATATATTGCTTTGGCATAACTATTGCTAGGAGAGATGAATATCTATCTTATCACGTTCATCAGAGCAGGCCATACCATTTATATTTCACTGTAAAACAAAGAACTCTTACATGTTGCACAAATATTCTCGATATTTTGTTAATGCTTCACCCTTCCCACTATAACATGGCTATACCTGTACTTACTTCCTTATCAGCAAAATGTGATTTTCAAGAGTAATGTGCCTGGCTGACATATGATAGAAAGGCAATAAAGCCACAGCTAGGTTCAGCTGAAGCTGAATTTATGACACCATTTTGGATGCATACACATAGCCCCCCTGTCAGTACCTGCATGTCTCATTTTCAACCACTAGATGGTGTGAAAAAATAAAAAAATTGCCTAGGATTCCTGCCGACTGCCACAAAATCCAAGTATTAATGTGGTGGATTAGGAAATATTTTAGAAGAAAAGTCTTGACCCACTTCGGGATGGTTAGGCTCACTTTTCCTTTGGTTATATTTTCCCTTACTGGACAAAGAGCTCATAAATGATTAGACCTTGAAACTGAATCAAGTGGAGGGTTAAGATAGATAATTCTCTGGCACTTTCCCCTCCAAGGACCCTAAATTCCAAGCTGACAGTAGTGGCCAACACTCATTTTTCTGAAAAAGCTGTAACAATCTTTAAGTGGAACAGGGCTGAATTTTCTGGGCTGTATTTTGGAGCAGAAATCATTCCTACAGAGAGAGGCTCTATATATCTGGAGCAGCAGCAAGCTGCTTCAAGGACCGATTACGGATTAATCACAGCATGGCAACAGGACTGTTGATATACAGAGGACAGCTTAAGCTACTGTTTTTCTATTTTGCTCCATTTTTTAAATTAAATTTCTCACTCTTTTGGGGAAGGAGTAGAGAACAATTTTTTTCACCTACAAGCTGAAGATTAAGATTTTATAGTTGCCATAATGTACCCGAAGAGCACAACCCACAAAGAGGCCAAACTCATACAGTGGAATCCATTCACTCATGGGCTTTCTGGGGGGAGCGAGAGGGGGAAGAAGTGGTTATTTTAAATTAGTCCAATTCTTCAGTGCTGAATAACTGCTTGAAAGTTTGCCCAATCCACAAGCTTTATTCAGCATTTAGTAATGCAATTCAGTTATTAGTTTAAGTGACAATGAAATACCTCAAAAGACATATATGGTCAAATTAATATTAGTAATACATCTTCTATATTTTTATATAGGACTATCCTTACATCCATAAATCTTAAATTTATTTAAAATGGAAGCTGTTACATTTATTATCCAGAAATGTAGTTAAAGGTATCACAGAAGATTTAAAGCAATTGTGACAAAACTTAATTTGAAACTAGGACAAACAGATGCCTTTATCTTTCATGCACCTACTTGTTTATTTCAGTGACCTACAATATTTTTTGTAGTAATTACACTGAGCAGCAATTAGATAGACACATATTTTATAAAGTAGTTTTTTTCATTGAGAACTTTAAAAGCGGTTTGGCTTTTTTCTAATAGGGGGAGGAAATAGAAATTTCCTCTGATTAATTGTTCAGAAGTAGAACAATTCAATGGATCATGACATATATATATATATATATTTTAACAGAGGTTTTGTTTGTGTTGGGGAGGTCAAGAGAAAATGTGAAAATTAACCAACATCAACACAAAACAAAACTTCATGCCTTTACTGTTTAGTGCTAATTCAGATGAGAGAAATTATATTTCTCATTTGCTTTGCAAACAGAAATGTAATAAAAAATGCCCAAATCTGTCAGAGCAAACAAATTTGGAATCTGAACTCTCAGAACAATAACAATCTACATACAAAGATGAAAGCATAGTTCTAAAAAACAAACCATCTTCTGTAGCAAGATCCCAAAAAAGTCAGAATCAGCAGAGTCAGGAATATAAAACAGGAAACAAAAAGCATAACATACAAGATAACTTAAAATTCTCCAAGGTTAACTTCTACAAGCAGAAAGTACATTGTCTCCTGTTAAGTCAGTTAACAAATGGTAGCCAAGATCTAACATGTAAATAAACATGCTTTAAAGTTAATTCCTGTTACATGGCTATGTTTTAATTGTGATTATAGTTCATTTGACAAAATAATTAATTGCAGTGACTATCTGATTGCAGACAAAGGATTTGAAAGGGAGTGCCAATTTCCCCCCACAGAACTGTGGGAATGTGCCCTTGTGCCATGGCTCTCTTTTTACAACCATGTAGCCCCAGTAGTGTCCCATACCTTGCTGATAATGTAGATAACGTCACCACGTTTAAATGTCAACTCATCAGCTTTATCTCCTGTGCAGTCCCACAAACCTTGATAGAAATTGGCATAATCGGTATTTTCGCTATCTGCAAAGAAAACAGCACCTAATTATAAACCAACCAAAGCTGAGGATAACTAAAGTTACTCTTTAAACCTTCAAATAGTACAAAGCAATTTATTAGCACACATTTCTTATTCCTCTTTTCAGAAACAGTTCCTTCCTGCCATGAAAGTAAGTGAAAAATAAGTTTAATGTGCAAGCCCTTCACTGGCAAGTTGCATCACTGAGACATGTAGCTACAGGTTTTCAAAGCATTTTTCAAAGCTGCAACTTAAAGCAGCTATTTTTCCTCTGCCAGTGTATTTCTAGCAAGCCATATATGTATCCCAACTTGAAGCTGATAAAACTGCTAGAATATAATTAATAACGATCAGTGAAAGGAAGCTAAAGTATTTTGTGATACACTCCCCCTCTCTCTCCTGTTCCAACAAAATTAAATAGCTTCTCTGAGAATCTCTGAGATAATCCTTGATTCTTCCTTCTGAAATATTGGAGAACTTGGAAACAGTTGCTGAAGCTGCATTTCAAAAATATTTGTGTCAGCTCCAGTTTAGGACATTAAGCTCTGGCTAAACGTGCAACTACACTACAGTCATAAACTCATCCTTCTAACAGCATAAGCACAATGGATGTGCTGTGTTCAAGCTGCCATACAGACCATTAACTGATTGATTATTTAGCACTCTTTGCTCTGTAATACGGCAATAACACAGTAATAAATGCTTTGTCATACATTTACAATACAGTACATCTATTGAAACACAGTGCTCACACAGTTAAATACACTGGGTGCTTCTGTTGCACTGCAAACTATTTCCTGTTTTTAATTCCATGAGAATGGAGTGTGATGAGTTAATGCAAAAAGAATGTAAGCAATACCACTAAGATGACCGGTTACATTATGTATACACTAACCAGACAGAATGTATATGTACTAATAATTTACATCACTGGAAAGCTATCTTCTAATTCTGATAACATAAATATCACTGAACTGGCTGGATCAAGGCTGTCATCTTAGTTTTGTTATATGATCCTTGAACTGCAGGCTTGCTGGTTATTCCAACATACACCAGTTACATTTGCATGTCATTAGCACTCTACACCATTATTTATAGTTTACAATTTAACCATGATTGGTTCATTTTAGTACAAAAAAGAAATCTTGCTAAAATATCAAGTATCAGGAGACAGAAAGCATCACACTATAAAAGAATAGTGGTATTCAACTTGTGTTCTCTATTTTGGCAAATACTTAGATTTGAATTTTAATACTCTCTGTATGAGCGAGAAGAATTTGTTTTCTCTTTCTCCATTTCAGCTCGTGTTCTGTGCTATCTTGTTTGGGTGCGAATACTGTCATAAGGCTAAATATTCACAACCTTCAATTCAAAGCTGCTATGACAGTTATCCACCATTTAATTTTCCATAAACCGGTGATTAGGATCTATGACTTGCTGCATAGCACTAGGGGGCGTTCTGGCTGCCAGGGCCCAAAATCTTCTGTCCTCAGCCCAAAAGCAACAATTGATACCCATATGAAAGCTCACAATCATTCAGAAATAAGAGATTTAGTTATTTTAAAATGCACAGATGTTTTAACATGAAGGCATAATCAGTTTGAAATGTTGCACCTCCAAATTTTGGCCCTTCCTATTTTTCACCTCATCATTCACCAATTTAGCATTAGACAATTATAAACAGTAACACAGGCTAGCACAAAATTAATTTGTGATAAATATTAAATCGGAATCTCTCCTTGGTCATTTCTTACTATACAGATCACAGTTCCCAACTCTGTGTCATAAACAATAACGTAAGTCCATGAGAAAAAAAATAAAAGAGCTATTTTGGGATATCCCACCTCTCAAATCTTTCATCAGTTGGCTTACTGATTTTGTTTAAAACACATTACTCAAGACTTTTTCTTCTTCAGAACATCACTGATAGAAATCATGACTTTCCACACTAACCCTTACCACTTTGAGCTCTGCTCTTACCTTTATGTGCCTGAAGTAACTCCTGTTAACACTTAAGTGAGTTGCAACAGAAGGACCCAACAGCGGGTAAGACATGTCTCTCCTTTTATGTTCATCATGAGCATTTAATTAAGTTTTTAAGTGGAAAGCAACTCAATTAAAAATGTGAACACGCTGGAAAGATGCATTTTAAAATAAGCTTATTGCAACAGGGAAGATTCTGACCAAAGACTGACCATGGCTCTGTGCCCTCATCTGTGAATTCAGCATAAGATAGAGTTATTTTCATCAGAAAGCCACATTTTTCAGAAAAATATGCACAGTATACCAGGAGCACAGAAACAAAAAACATGGAAAAAAAGTGGCAGTGTAAGTTTGTGAACAATTATGCTGGTCTTTCAAGAAGTGTTAATTTCAAATCTGAAATCCCTTCTCATGTCTATCAGCACAAGTTTCTCCAAATTCTATAAGGGTAACTACCTATACATGAAAGACAATTGTAAATGTACCTTCAGACTTTATACACCTAAAGTGAAAAGGGCTTCATAAAATGATTCATAATGCTTACAAACACAGGTGTAGAATGAAGAAAAAAAAAAAATAGGCTGCAAAAACCTCTGCAAAACACAAGCCCACTCATTCTTACTTTGGTCCCTTTCAATTTGAGAAGACCTTGACAAATTTCCTTTTATTGCCTCTGAAGAATGGTATAAAACAAAAACAGGAGGTCTGAGAAAAGGAATTTGGTATTTATATGGCAGTGAAATAATGTGAAGCTTCTTAAACACACGTAGTACCTGAAAACAGATGGATTTAGCATCAAGAACTTACATGCCCATTACAGTTCAAATTCGAAAGGTATTGATTTGCTGGTGTTACTCTGTTACAATTACACTCTATTCTCAAACACTTCAAAATGTTGCATGCCTTAAAAATATTATGATGACATAATTGCTAAACTGAAGTGTGTTACATTTTGAAGGTATGGTCACTTGGCTAGAAATACAAATAAGACATGATAAAAAACCATTAAGCGTGTAGCTGAGGGCAGAAAGCAGTTTGCTTTTATCTACCCGCTGCTTTGAAGACTGCCAATCCCAAGAAATGGGTGAGGAGGATTTTGGATATGTTGTTTCTCCAGAAAATATTTCTTATATTCCAGGACAGCTATCTGGATGAATTACTACCCAATAGTTATCAATACTCTTCCAAAAAGAATTCTTCATGGTTTACTCCAGCCATGTCTGCTTTTCTAGTAATGGTAGTAGGAACAATGGATATTTTTGTTCAATATATGGATGGAAACACTTCAGAGTTATTTTGACAGATCAAAAGACAATGGCTGCCAGCCTGTCTGACAGTAGTCTCGGACTGGCATCTGACAAGACCTGCTTGAAGAAAGAAAGGTGAACAGTTCAGGTAAAAAAACCCTGAAAAATATATCACTCAAGCATGCATCTCAAATATTACACTATTTAAAACTAAGGAATGCCCATGAATTGCTGAAGGGGAAAAATTATAATAATATTCTAACAACCACAGTACACAGCAAAGAAGAACCAAACCACACCACAACTTGAAAAACAGATTAATAATACATATTTCAGAGAGATTTAACCATGCTACCCCACTGCAGCCTAAGGCAATCTGCAGGTTAATTTCTGCCCCCTACATTGTGACAATTTTTTGCAATTCCCATTTCTGAGCACAAACCTGACAGAACACTAAACAGACCAAAACAAAATCAAAGTTACAACCTAAATATAAAAATGCACTACATAAAACATTAGGATAAATGTCATTGTGTCTGATTTGTTTCAGTCGTCCATTTTAATGCTGATGACATGTAAGTTAGCAAACCCTACTATGGTAGTGATTTAGAGCCAGGAGTTTTATTATTTGCTTGCACATTCCTTGTGGAATGAAAGAATACATGTGAATGTTTTCCATGCACAACTGTGGTCCACTGCCTAGTATATTAAACAGCTTGCCATTCTGACTCATGTTCCTCAACTCCTGGTAAGATTTTTCAAAAGTTAATAGTGTCAGATTTGAAGATTATTTAACAACATTTGAAAAATACAAACTGTAGCCCCTTTGGGTAATTATGTGCTCAATATTTACCATCGTGAAGGCTTAAAGATGGAGGTACAGCTGAAGTTCCAAATTAATGCTATCAGAATGTCTTACACAAGTGATCTAGACTCTCGGTTTTGAGTGTCATTCACCAAACAAGACAAGCTCTGTTAAAGAATCCAGTTATTTGTTCATTCTGATGATGTCCTAAACTTCAAAAAATGCCTGTTACTTACTTGCCCTTTACCCCACAGGCCAGAAAAGTTACAAAATAATGGCAAAACAACAGTAGGGTATTTATTTAGACTCAAACTCTAATACATCCCAAGATATTTGGTTTAATCTTTCTCACTTCCATTCTTCTGCTCCTTAAATCAAACATATTTAAGGAGCATATTCTGTTCCTTAAAATCAAACCCAAAATCAACATATTTACATTGATAAAGCAAAAAGAAAAAAAAAAAGACATTTACTGAAATAGGGATTGTGGAAATGATAATCGGTAGAAAGTTATAACAAAAAAGACCCAGCAAGCCATATTATATAACTGAAACTCTTCAGTGCTTTGTTATTTTTAAATTATTAGGTCCCTAACAATTAACACAAAGCTATCCAGTAGCAAGTGTCAGCACCAAGAAGAACAGAATAAAAAGAACTTGAGTCTGAAAGTTATTTGAAGTAGAAATATGTTATGGCAAGAGAAGAGTAGGAAAAAAAAAATTTTTGCACTAATCAGCTTGAGCTCAAGCTGAGCTTGAGCAGACAATTTGCAGACTATTTTCTCTGAGTTCAGGTTTAGTAAAGCAAGGCAATAAATTAAACTTAAGAATGTATGCACTGTTTGCATAGAAAATCATAAAATATTCTCAAGTCAAGTCAGGTATTTATGATGCGATGCCTATCAGAAATACTCATGTCAACTCAGCCCTAAAAGTCAAACAAATGTCCAGTGTTAAATAGTGAACTGTGTAAGATCAGATCACAAAACTATTGCTTGAAATGAACCTGACATCTGGGGGGAATTGCTATGGTATTTTCAATGACATTACACAAATACTAATAAGACTGATAAGGCTGTCCTCATAGCAATTAGATTTTTTCCAAAATGCAGATGCTAAGGTTTTGGTTTTTTAAAAGTATGACCAATTAGAACTTCAGGAAGGTACATTAGTGGAAAAAAAATGCTGTTGGCAACTTTATAATTGGATTGACCCCATGCTCCATTATGACAACACACTCTTATAATTACAGTAATGTCTAAATGAGTACTAAATATTAAGGCCGCAATGAGTCATGTTGTTTTACACATGTTTTTAGCAGAGCACAATGCTAACAGCATCTGATGGCTTGGCTCTTGTTTCCTTTCCAAGAAAAGCAACCCAAAACTCCTCACAGCAACCTGTTCCTGCTTTCCTGTATGGGTCAGGAAATCAGGCCTCTGTTTCCTCTCCACATGTTGCAACAGGAAGAGCGCTGCAGAGCTACTTCCTAAAGGAACTCTTCTTGCCCACCCCTTCCTTGACAGGCCTGAAAGAATTATGTGTATTATGTGCAATGGGGGAAGGAGAGCCAGATTGCATGTCAGTGCAGGTCACAGTTACAATGCAGCAGATCTCACAAAGGTGTAAGGTCTGATAAGAAGCGAGTCTTCTCTACTTGCTGTGTCAAATCACCAATAGTTTATCTAAAGGTCTGTGCCCTTGAAGCACAAAAATATATTGTTTTTAAGCATAACTGGAAATACCTTTCTATCAGGAAAAGTTGCCTGGCTATGTGACTTTACATGGGGCATGCAGTTATTTTTCCAGTCCCGGAGATAATTAGCACAAGGGCGCTTTGCCAAGCTAAAGCTCAGAGAATATCCTTCACAGCCTTTCTGGGCATTTGTGTCCTTTTCCAATTTTTATGCTGCTGTCACTGGACTCTGGCATTTCTTACCTGATTCATTTGCTTTCTCTGGTAATCATATGCAATGAAGATATGCATGGCCAACATTTAAACAGGCTGCAGATCAATTAGTGGTCTTAAGTTTATCTGATTTTTATCAAAGAAGACAGAGCTTTGGGTCGATTGTCAGAGCCTGTGTCAAGTTGACCTTTTCAGAGACGTCTACATTGCCAGTCCCTTGGGCAACTTGTTGTCCCCCGTTAGTCTCTGAATGGCAGAAGTCTGTTCTGCTCAAGCACAAAGTATACACAGATGTCTATATTACATTCTTATAGGTTTGACAGCAACTGCATGTTGTATCTATAAACTGTCCTTTAGCAGTGACACTTCCTCAATGATGATAAGCTAATTTATGCAACTAAATCTCCTTTGTGCAGAAATGAAAGCTAATTGAGTCATTACAAAGTAATTCAGGAAGGAATACCTTGTATAAATTGGCTTACTTTATAAATCCTTCTCAAGTGGTTTTCATGCATCCTAAGTGGTACTTAAGCAGTTTTGCTGCCATCACATACCCACTAAAAAAAGACAGCTTTACAGAATTATAAAAACATTATTTTAAAACAGCAAATGGAAGAGAGAAGAAAATAAAGGTAAAAAGAAAGTGTATACACAAAAAAAAAGAGGAAAGGTTTTAATTACCTGAATCAGTGGTAACTTCCTCCTGGCTCTCATTGCTTGGCACTTCAGCTTTTGAAGAAAGACGTTCTTCTGCAAAACACATAACTGCAAATGAAATTCTGAAGGGCCACCTCAGCTGACAGGAATTACAGCCCACATCAGCCTGAAAAACACACTCTGTATTTCCAGACTGTAAGCCTTGTTTACTATTTTGCACTTATACAGAAGTTGGAACATTGTTATTTCTGTGGTTTCCGCCATCCATCCAAACACTCCAAGAGCTTTCTTTTAAAATCTCAGTTGTGAACATCTGTTTCCCTTTTCACTCTGGTCTGAATGCAATCATATAGAGCTGCAGTTCTGCTGATTTTCAGTCATTCTGAAGCAATTAAAATGAGGGTCCTCTTTTACTGCATAGATTTCTTGCCAGAGAAGGATAAAGAAAAGGAAACCAAGGTGTGAAAAAGCCTCCCCAGCCCAAGCAATAACTCAGTTGTAGAGAGCAGTATGCAACAAAGGCAGATGAAATCTTACTTCCACACTGTCCTACAGACACAGTAGCTCAACACCTGCATGATGGGAACACAGCCACTACAGATACCATGCCCTTCACTACTCCTGCCCATTGTGCCTGACCATGTTCTATGCAAGCCAGACTCTATCAACTGACTTAGGGTAAGTTTAGGAGACAAGAAAAGAGAAAACCTGGCAGTGATCAGCTCTAAAGCATGTTTTCTGGCTAGCAGGCTTGGAACAGTCTGAAATCCCCACAGGCAACTTCGAAAGATGTGCTCCATCCTCCCTGTCTGGCACAGACATTGAACTCTCTCAAGTCCAGACCCTCACTTGAGTAAATCCACACTCTACTCAGTACAGGGACATCAGATCTGCTCCTCACATTTCCCAGTACAGGGATACCAGATCTGCTCCTTGTATTTCCCAGTCAACAATTCTGCTGATGATGTAAAAAAGGGAAACAAACTTTTAGTTGAATCCTGTCTTTAGGTTCATAAGGAAGTAGAAACAAATTTATCTTGGCATTTACAATATATCAAAACTGACAAGGCTGCTGTACTGAATGAGGAAATAGTATATTGATAAAACCACTTCTCAAACGTGAATTGGACTTTTAATACATTTAAATTCTCTGACTTTGCTACTCATCACATCATATACAGATAGTCAAGCTTCTTTTTAAGATATACATTTCAGCAACTAGTTTTGATATTTTACAAATGACAGACAACAGATGAATCACTCACAGTGTTTAAAATGTTCCTCATTGTGAAACTCTTATGTAATTGCCCATTCACTTTGACAAAGAATGAATTTTATATCAAAAGTTCAAAGGATTTTTTAACCTTGTAAAATTTTAATCTATCCACAAGACTGCTCCTGCAAACATTAAAGCAGATGTTTAAAGCACAAGAGTAGACCTGTTGGAATGAGTATGCATAATTGCTGCTAACCTCTATACACAGTCCTACAAATATTACAATTACAACATAAGATTCACTCTACAAAGAGCTTTGAAATTCTGCCCTACTAAGCCAATAAGATTTTTTGTTCTTGAATCTTGACTAGTTAAAAATCTGGTAGAGATTAATATAAGCTATTTTTTAAGCCAAGGTGGGGTGGAAAAAGAACAAGAAAAAAAATCCTAGCAATAGATCAGGAGAAATCTGAAGCTGTAGTACACACAAAACACTCTAAACTATGTACTGCATTCAGATGTTCAAATGTATTCCCCTACTTGGCATTAACATTTGTCACACATTTCCAAGTATGCTCATCTGTTTATTTTAAGAACTCACAATTGGAGCATAAATGGCAAAAGTTCATCCCTATGTGCTCTCCAGAGCACTAGGAGGCACTGTCATTCTGTGGGTTCCCTACCATGGTTACACCCCTCACAGGGAGTAGTACCCCAGTATCAGTCACATTTTCTAGAATTTCTCCCTTTTCCCAGAAAAAAACACCTTCATCCAACACACAGGCTATCGTATTATTCTTTCATTAAACAGATGTTAATATTCCTTGTTACTGAATGTTTGGACCTAAAGCACTTGCTGTGTTGAATGTCCTATGGATTTTAACTCTATCACTTGTCATGGTCATCAGACCAGTTTAAACTGAGGACTGACTCCAGTAGAGGGTATCTCAACTAAAGTAATGCAGCATCAGAGGTTTGAAGAGACTTTTTTGTAAGGGACTGCTGAATACATGTAAGGTACTGCTGAATACATGTAAACTGCATTGTGATTTTACAGAAAATATTTAGAATATATGTATTCTTCTGAAATATTTATTTCCTAGAAACAAGAGTTGACCAGATCCACATCTGGTCAATATGAAAATTTCTGAATCAAAGCTCTTTGAATTCCAAAAGGTGTCCAGGTCAAGCAAAAAACTCACCATATTTGTATACTGATTTGGAGCTCAACCATCCCCAGTCATCCCACCTTGCTTTACACTACAGAGTTGTCACAGAGAGGACAAAGTTGCAGGTACAATTAGATTGGAAAAGGCACTCCAGAGGCATGGTGGACATGGTCCAGCTGCTAATGGCCATTCAGTCCATGGTATCAGGCTGAAGCAATGGCATAGGAAGCCTCATCTGAAACATGCACAACAAATATCAGGTCCTTGGCACAAACCTCTGCTTTATGAATCTGTTGCAAATGGTTCACACTGTTTGCTAATGCAATTATGTTCAGAGTGGAGCAGTTGAAGTAGGCTTGGCTTAGGGTAGTAAAAGAGAATCTGTGGTTCTTAACTCATGTTTTCTGATATTACGGCCTGAAGCAGTTACTACGTGCAGGCGGTGTCCTTTAAACACAGCAACCTCGATTACCTCAGGAATTACAGCTGCAGTCTGATGCAACATGCATAACTTTGTGTTGCAACATGGCACAGAGCCAAAAGATTAAAAATCAAATTTAAAAATACAGTAGAAATACTTCTGGTTTTTTAAGATATTGTGCATAAGGAGTCATGCATACCTTCAAAGTAATCTGTTCCAGTTTTTCATCTGTATATCTTCTTCACACCATCACTATCACTGCAGAGAGAAAATACTCTTTTCCACCTTCTCACTATGTCAAAATGAGACTAATCTACACTAACGAAACCAATGAACCCTTTCAGAGCTGTAGATCCTAAGAACTCCTGAGATACAGATTATGTTCCATACTATGCTGATACTTAGAGACCTTAATGGCAAACAACCTACAAAATTCTTGTGACAATGCAACAAGGAACTAAATATATTTGTTAAAGTTTTTCTTCAGTTAGTACATCGAAGTTGTTAAAAATAATTTACTTATTTAATTTGCAGTTTGAAGAAAAAACAGAAAAATAATCACCTAATCACATATGATTCTACCATCTACAAAATTTTAAAAGTGAACAATGAACCCTACATTTGCTGAGGTTTTTTTTTTATATAAATCCACATAAGGGAGGAAGGAAAAAAGACTGAACTACTTAAGTATAAAATGGATAAGTTTGGCTTGAACAGTGCATTCCTCCAATGGAATGTGGTATCTCTATGATAAACATGCATAAATTTAGCAGTTTCCTCTACTAACATGTTACCTAACCATCTTTTTTACATTAGATTCTAATGTAATGCAGTTATTATTTGGTATTCTATTGCCTTATAGTTTCTGACACATTCTCATTGCACAATACTAGTTTACACCTTGAATAATCCCAGTTTGTGAGTTAATGTATTCTATTCAATGCTTTGATTACAGTAAACAAAACCAGCTCAGCTATGCAGCAAAATCTACCAAACCACACAGATGGTTATAAGCTTCTCATTGTGTGGTTTCCATAGCAATCATATTGCAAATCTGGAAGTTTCTTGCAAATAAGCAGCTTGTATTTACATGCCTCTCAGCTGCAGCACGGAACATGACAACAAGTGAAGTTATTATTCCTATCACATATTGTTAGCAACATGACTGGAAGATGTTTTGATCAGTTCAGATAAAAAGTACTGCAGTGAACTAATTTTTCATCTATTTCATAATGATACAAGCAATCAGACACTTGTAATGCACATTCATGTCTCTTCATTTGAAATTTCAGTGTAGTGTCAGAAGGTTATAAGCATACAAACAAGTCTTGTAAGATAGACACCCCACAAAAAGTTTTTATTATTAAATAAACAATTTAAAAAACTACATAGTGTCTTTACTATTGTACTTGGCAGGGAGAACAGATGCATGCAAAAAAACTAGGTGTGTACATGAACTCCGCTGACACTGAGTATCACAGGTCTACACTGTTCTGCCCAAGAGGAAGTAAAAGAAATAATGGCATGTTAACACCAAGACACTCCACGCTGTTTTTTTGCTGCCAAATAATGACTCCACACAAATGCAAACAAGAAATGTGTAACCCAAATAAATGCTTACCATGGGAAAGAGTCAAAATCTTTTCTGCCCAGAATTTACAGTTTTATGAATTGATCCACCCCCCATATCAGATGGATTATTACCCTAATAAGAAACATAAATCAACCCAGCTACATTTTTTTTTAATTAGCAAGAATTGGCTTTTCTAAAAACAAGAGTATTTGTTCAGAGAAACATTTAATATTTCCAGAAAAGCAGCAATAAATCCACAAAATTTAAGAAGAAGATTGTTTATATAGTTTGGCCAAACTGACATCTTCTGCTAGCATTTGTGAGGTCTGGTGACCATCTGGGTCAAAGGAATAAGTATTAATGCCCTGTTTTATGCAGGGCCAGCAAATTGCCCTACCTGAGGTCAGTGCTCCCCAGCCTTGGGGATGGGGTTCTCTGCAGCATTCTCACCTGTACAGGCCTGTACACTTCACCCAAAGTTTTAGAGTGTTTTAGCCTAAGCAGCTTCACAGAAAATCTAGTAGGCTTACTTGCCTTGGTTTGTGTATTTATAATGGAAGGGATTTTCATCTCTGGCATCATTTAGACTCCAGATCCACCCATTATATATGAGAGAGATCTATCTGTACAAAGAGACCTTCAAATGCAATTAGCAAAACTCCAACTTTGATAATCCTCCAATATTCCCAAAGATCTGTCCCTTTCCCCCAGCTCCTCTGGGACATGGCAGTTTACTGGAAGATTTACATAAAGCTTCTTGACATTTCACCTCACAATTAGCAGCCTAGTGTACTCTGTAAACAATAAAGCAGTTTGGAAAAGGCTGCTGAAGGTGCTATTGTCTAGCCATAGTGTGAGTTCTTGGGGGCAGCAGAGACGGGGAGACAGACTCTTGTTTTATTAAAGCTCCACCTGACTGTACAACAGTGCATGGTTTGAGAAGGAAAATGCCTCCAGGACAGTGAGAGAAGTGGGAAACAAGTTGTCTGCTAGAGAAGAGATAATAAATGTGAGAATTTCTTACCATGACAGAAAAGAGGACATTTTATTGCAACTGCTATGGGTCAGCTAGTTGCCACCCAACAGCTCAAACAAAAAAAGTTATATTCCTATTTGGCAAACTTGAGTGTAAAAAAAAAGCAATTCCACAACACAAGCAGAATGATAGAAACAGGTCCCCAAACACAGGCTAAACACTGGGATTGCAGACAAGATGGCATCAACATATGCCAGCAGAAGCAGAAGTTGCACCTGACTAAACGGTCATCATTGTGTTCAGAAATATGATGGGAAACAGGCAGTACAGAACTGTATTCCAAAAGAATACAGAAAGAGATCTCTGGGTTATGAACAATATAAAAATACATCTTAAAGAAAAATTATCTGCATACTGAGATGCTTCAGTTTTAGTTGACAACAACCCATGCCGATTCCTAACCCAAATTTCTCCCAACACATGGTGATCCAAGTCTGACTCCAAGATGGAGGCAAAGGTTTCACTCAAATATACCACCATCTAAACAGGATGGGACCTCCAGCTAACACTTCTGCACAAGTTTTAACCAGCTCTTTGAAAACAACCATTATCTAAAGTAAGGTTAAATATACACACCACTCTTCCCAACCAGTAGACAGTAAAAGAAGTCTGCTATTAATATTAACAATGTCCTGACTTCTCAATGGCCTTGAATAAGTAGCACTGGCTTTACAAAGTGAAAAGGCTAGAATAACAAAATGACTTTGGGAGAGGTGGGATCTGTGGAAATTGCTCAGTCTAACACCCTGCTCTAACTCAGAAAGTTAGATCAGGTTTCTAGGAAACAACATTTGGCCTCTTTTGGTACTGCACACTAAACTGTTCAGCAGTTTAAAAGGGCCTGTGCATTTTAATAGCTCACGTATGACACAGCCAAAGCTAATGACTTTCTAGAACAGGATTAGCTCAAATTACTCAGTTTTGTCCAGATCTTGCCAAGTCTCCAGATGTGAGGCTTCCTGTACTCCTTGAGAAATCCTGCACTTTTTTTCCCTCAGTTGCTCTCTTTTTATCTTTAAAAGGTGCTACTGTGCACCACTGTTACTCCCAGTTGTCTAAGCAATAACTAAACCAGCCAGCTCAGCTCAGTGAAGCACTGCCTCCTGTTGAGAAGACCTCAAGAAAGTTTCCTCATCATCCTCACAGAAAAGGTTAGTAGATTTTGTTGTAAATTAACTCAGGATCACTATTGCAAGAGAAGGAGAAGTCACATGGGAGTAGTGGAATGTCATTTAGACATTTGCAGGAGAAAAAAACTCTCTCAAAACAACCTTTCTGTGGCACCACCCAGTGAATCTTAGCACATGTAGTGGTCTGGCTTTACCAAAACCAAAAAGCAGACACAACACCCCTTCCCTAAGAAAAGTATTTTGGAGTTACAGCATTTGTTAAACTAAAGAGTAAAGTGAAAAAAAAATTCCCAGTCCCACTAAGGACAACTAGCAAACACACTTTATGGCTGTGATTCTCTAGTGTTGAACAGAGTAACATTTGAATCATATAACTGTTGCTATGAAGAATAATAACAGAGAGAAGTAACAGAAAGAAATGAGTGCATTTGGAGAACTGTTTGAGAGAAAAAAAGTATCTCTTTCTAAATACATCTGTGAAAAAGACACCACATTTTTCCTATATTACCACACACACAGGAATTCACATGAACTATAGTAGCACAATGGTTTTTTAAAAAATCACATTTTTAAAAGATGAAACATATTTTTTGGCCTCTCACTATTTTACTGGAAAAAACAAGAAACAAGTGATCAAAGAGCACATCTCTGGAGGAAAAACAGCTACTCTCACACACACACACAAAATAAAAAATAAATACAAAAGCCATTTTTGGCAAGGTCATCCATAGTTGCTGCTAAGTGGATCTTCACACTTTACTCTGAGCCTTTTACCAATTTTCATGAAATCTAGGAGAATGCTTTGCTTTACTTACCTTTTCTACTTGCTGAGACCTAAATATATGTTAGCACCTTTCCTCTTTCTTTTTTTTTCCTTCCCCCAGTACCAAATATTCCAGTAACTTTGCTTCCCTGCCTTTGCCCCATTCTGTAGTCACAGCCAATATCCTCTTCAGATCCCACAATTTTGTACATTTACCAAACACAGAAGTTGTTGGTATGAAAGTGGCTGTGTCTAGGGCTTCACAAGGCCCGTCAGATTTTAAGAAAAAGCTGTCAAAATGGCAGGAAAAATATTCTCAATCACCTGAATGACCAAACAGAATATATCACAGGGACAACTGAATAATCCACAGAGGTGCAGGCAATTCCCAGTTCTAGTTATGAATATATTAAGATTTCATGAACTCAGCTTCCTGCTTGGAGCTCTCCTTGCAAATAAGCAATCTTCAGTCATGTTTTGAGTGACAGCTCAATTCAATTTGGTTGGCCACTTCCTTGCACTAGTCTTCCAAACAACAAATAATCTAAAATCTCTGATTAAAACCAAATCAAATCAAACCAAACAGAATCTTCTAAATCTTTTTACATACTCTACATTCCTTTTTTTCTTTTTTTTTTTTGGGTGGGGGGTAACATAGATGCAAAAGAATTAAGAGTTTTTCAATTCAAAGTTAAAGTAGGAAAAAAATTGCTAGTCTGACAGAACTAGGAGAAAGAGAAGCATGTCAAATCTCAGTTACACCAATAGCAAGCTTTGGAGGAGAGGAGATATAAAAAAAGGCAGATAAAGCAGGAGTATCTACCAGGGAAGACCACTTAGAACGCCTAAATTTGTGATATTAACATTTATTTGACAAAATTATCTAATTATTATTAACAAAATTCAATATAAATATGCCAAAGTCCAATGTGCGCTGCATAGAAATAAGAGATGGGTTTTGCACTGACCTTTTTATTTCCTCATAAAGAAAGACCTGATAACAGTAATTCTTCTCAAGAGAAAAGATAAAGGTCATCAAAGCAAGTTCATCGTGGATATGCACACAATGATTCTAATGAAGAATAAAAGAAATTATAGAGATCCACTTCCAGAAACTCATTCATTGATTTCCCATTTTCATATTCACAGACACTTTGTATTTACAAATAAAGTCACTGTTACGGCATTTTTTTGTCAGAAATCAAGTATTTGTCTAATGCTATATGCTGAGTGAACTGGTCAGAATATATTAAAATCAGAAATCAAAAAATTGTTTGATAGGCCATCAAAGAAGGTGAAAATTTCATAAGTGATTACAAAATACAGCTCAGTAGAAATTCCTCAAGTCTTACTAGGTACTTTTTTTAATCTTACCTTTATTTTTTTGATCAAGATATTAGGTAACAACTTCCACACCTAAACAGAAGCATCTCTGAAGATAAAGTTTCATGCTAAATTTCAACAAAAGCACAATTTTGGCTCTACTTCCAAAATTGTTCCTAAAGCCTCAATTTTGGCCTCCCAAATTGAGGGCATAGGCATCCTACATAAATCCATACTTAAACATTTAAAGAAAGAATAAAATATTTTATAACTCTACTCTTAACAGGTCTCAACAATGTAGAGGAAAATCTTTTGGATTTTAGTGTTTCTACATGCTCATCTAATTATTTGTCTGATGAACAAAAAATGCTTCCTTCTCTGTTCCCCATCACCCTAGCAAAAAAAATAGTTACCATTATTGGACAGAATGCAAATTAGTTTCTCAAAGGGACAGAACAAACAATAATTTTTAAGTTTATTCCATAGTTCTGTTGTAGGTTCACAGGAATCTGTGCTAGAGATTGCTTGCCTAAATATGTGTGGCATGTACATAAGAATATTCTTCTAAACATAAGAAAAATTTATATTAATTCACTGTAACTAAAATAAATTTGTTTGTTCTCTCAACCTGTAATAGCTCTTAGCTATGTAAATAATTTAAGTGTTCAATATGACATTTTATAAACCTTATAATTAAAATGTTTTGCTAAAATAAATGTGGTGGCTGTTAAAATCTACATAGAAAGTATAAATAGTTCCCAATGTAAATACATTTAGCAATCAAATATTCAATTAACTAATCTATACTGTATAACTCTGTACTACACTGTTATTTGACAACCGTGTACAGCAGTTATATTTCTCAAGCTCAAATTTATATGATAGAAAAAGTCTGTAAATGTCAAGTAAAGTTTCTCATAATCATTGATCAGCAGCAAGTCTTAAATTTAAAAGCCATTTCTGAAAACTACATATTCTTAATTATGACAAATGGGACTTGACACAAAATTTACATACATACAATTCATAAAGCCTCTTGCTCAAACCACATAATATCCTATAATAATCTGCAAGGTTAATGTATTCAAATTTATAGTATGATTCCTGAACTTACTCAAAAAAGGGACAAAAGGCAAGGCATAGCTCATGTCAGGGAAATGAAACACAATACAGTTGTTGGCATGTTTCCACAAGCTAAGTCTGGCTCCCAGATGCTTCTCTTGTAACTCCTTTAAAAATGTTATACCAGGACATTTTTGCATTCCCTGTGTTGATCACTAACTGCACACTGACAAAAAAAATTTCAGCAGTTTTCACCCTATGGGTATTTTCATTGAAAATAACAAACCCTCACTACTGCTCTTTTCCACTGTTTATGGGCCAGGCCATTAAACAAAATTATGTCAACTACACTAAATCCTTTCTCCAACTAAAATGATGAAATGAAGTGAAAATGCTATTGCTGTGATTCACTAGTATCAGGTTAAATGAGAAATATGCAGAAAATTACACTTGCAATGCAGACTGTTTACAAGTATCACATTAGGGATAACAGTCCCATATTAATCTCTACAAATGCTATCCCATTCTTCATTTCTCATACATTAGGTCCATACTGGGACCCACCACTCCAGATGTCAGCTCTTACTGGCCCTACACACCACAAGCCACAATGCACCTCAGAGAGAAGAGGCAGGACACTGGGACATGGCAATAATTCATATGCAGGAGATGACAACTGCTCCCCAGGCAGCTCCCCAGGTCAGTGTGGGATTGGCATGCAGATGTATCTCAAAAGAACCGATGGTTCCTGGAGTTCCATACTACTAGAATTCACTACAAGATGGTGCTTTTGGACTGCCAGAAACACAACACAGTCCCAGGTGCACTGTAAGAGCACTACTTGTATGTCTGAGATAGGCAGTTTATCCAGGTTTACATAGGTTTTATGACCTGTATGGAAGTGATAACAAAATCATACCTGTCTTGAACTTTTGTTAACTGACTTATCTGAAACTGCTGTTCAACATCTACTGGTGGAAATGTGCCACTTCTTATCAGAGAATCATACAATCATTTGGATTAGGAATAACCTCTAAGACATCTCATTCCAACACCCATGCCATGGGCAGGGACAGCTTCCACTGGATCATGTTCCTCAAAGCTGCACACAACCCACCCTAACACAGTTCCAGCAATGTGGGGCATCTACAACTTCTCTGGACAACCTGCTCCAGTGCCTCACCATCCTCACAGCAAAGTATTTCTTCCCAATATTCCTTAATTTTTAAGGAAGTAAAATTTGAGTGGTGTATGCAAACAAGATAAATTCAGTTAGTATATTTTAGGACAATGGAAGCACGACCCTCACGCTAGGATCCACAGGCTTTCCGGTAGATAATGCTTTCTTTTGAAAATGCAATTCCTCCCTTTGATCCCCAGTTCTATGTTAAGATTCAAGGACAGAATAATTGTTACAGACTGCTAAGACAGAACACTTCCACAACCCAAAGATGGAAGTATTGGAACATCTTCTTTAAGGTTATTGTAAATTCCAGAGATCCTAAACTAGTTTTCATTAAAACACAGTTTTTAGGTGGAGGAAAAGTTAAGACTTAAAAAAAAAAGGACTGAAACAAAACATCCGCTGTGACAACCATCCCCTTTCTCAATAAGAAGACTGTCTTCCTATCTTGCCATTTAACACAAATCTCACTGACTTGCCAAAAAACTTTCCTCAGTCTCTTCCGACTTCTTAAGAAAAGATTCTGCCCTTTGCTGCTGAAGCTTACCTGTGTGTCCGCACCCTGCACTTTCCTGGAGCATCCTTCTGTCGCCTCTAGGGCACAGCAGACTGCGACATCTTGCCCTCTCTGCCTGGTCCACCATGTGGTCCAGGAGCTGGACCCTGCTGACCATTTTCCTTTCCTAGGAGCAACCATCCTGTTTCTTTCAAAAACTTGTAGCCAGCCCAGGGAGCAGCAGCCAAGACAAGGAAACAAGCAGCCTTTTCCTGTGTTACCTGCTTTATATATGTGTAAACTAAACATGACATCTATTGCAAACACAATATACTCCAACACACAAACAAATCAGATATACATGCATACAGCCAGAAAAATTCACAAGACTCTGGTTAATTGGTAGTATTTTCTTTGGTTAATGCCTCCATTTTGAGGAGAGTGGGAAGAAAAGTGAGTAGCAAACTGAAAGGAAAAGACATTTACAAGAGGATTTATGCTGATGCATTTCTTAAGGCTGAAAAATTCAAATCAGATATTTGCATCTACAGTAACAGAATGATTAATTCAGCCTTTAGAGCCCACCTTGCTGGATCTTATTTGAGAATTCAGTTGTACAAATTATGGTTTTTTAATAGCTACCTTGTGGAAACCAGAAAAGTTGAGAAGCGATAGCCTGAGGCACCATATAACCTCTGGTTGCTCGTTTCTCAAAATACTCTATCTAATGGTTTTAATAGCCTGATATGCAGTCATTCATCACAAATTCAAAAAATTAAGGTTCTTTGATCTATCTAGATAGTATTTATCACATTTATACCCAAGCAGTAGAATGGACCCGATACTTATTTCTATTTCCATAAATATATTTAATAAAATTTAAATTTTACTTCTAACAATAAACTGCAGCAACTCCCCAAATTTTTGTTTAATAAACTAGCTCACATAACAAGACATCTTCTCTGAATGCTTACATAAAGTGTATTCCACTGCTTAATTACATTAAAACAGTGCCACCATAGAAAACTTTGCTTTCAAAAGAAAATACTTTGGGTCCACAACCCATTGAAGACATGCATGCATAACAAAGCTTTGTTCACATTTAACATGAAGCCAGCTGCCAGAAACAGAATCAACACTGAAAAAACTATGATACAAATAAAATTACTTTGTGTGACTTTTTTCTTGACACAATGACAAGTTTTTCTGAGACAGGATTCTGTCTCTTAATAACAAACAGTTTTTGTCACATACTGTTCACATCAGACTGGTTTTACAAATCAATAGAGTCATTGTTTAATGCTGGTACACTGAAAATAGAATCAAAATTACTGACCAGTACCTGCAATAAAACAACTTTCCATAAGTGAATTCATTTCAATAATTTGTGAGCTAATTACTTTTTGAAGGAGTTCTTTAAACATAGAAAAGTATGATTAAAAGTACCTCCATTTTTCATATGTCTTCTAATTTTAAGCAAGTAAGTTTTAATATGCCACTAGACACCAGGATTTTTAGTGGTGTATTTTTTGTCGGCTTTGGTTTAGGTTTTTGGACTGATTGGATTTTCGGGTACTTCTCTTTTAAAGTCTGAAATACATAAATAAAATCCAGCATTTGCTAATGTGAGACTTTGATAAACAGAGCCTTTCCCATATGAACTCCTTCAATGTACTCTAAGAGTTGACCACAATATCAGGAAAATAATTTCTATTTTCTCCACCTGTAAACTCTGAAATCTATGAAGCCTGAAACATCTGAAAACTATGAGTTTCTCATGCAGTTCCAAGGGAGGAGAACAAATAGCTATCCTTAACAGCACACACTTTCCATTTATTGTAGATAATTTAACTGACTGCTTTGAATCTTGCAACTGACCAAATGCTCTGCAGCAGAGGTATATCACTGAATAAAATGTAAATAAAGAACATTATCAGACCCACCCTAAGTCCAACCAGTCCATATACCTCTCTCATGAAAATGAGACTAAATATGAATACTCAGTTATTGTTCCACTTTTACTGCCTCCTGACTTTTGCAGAAGTGAGTGATGAGGGAGCAGGAGGTGAATTGCACCATGGACAGTAGGCTTTCTGACAGCTATGGGCCACCTGTTGTTCACAGACGGCCACTTTAGACTCACTTTAAAAGAAATGCAGAAGAGCCTGTGAACCTTATTTTTCCTCACAAAGACCTGCCACTTCCCACTCAGTGGACATCTCACTCTTTTCAGCTACACCAGATTGTCTTACGTCCTCTTCCATCACTGACACCCAACATCAATGGAAAGAAGGGCTCCCTCTTTAGATGTAGAATTACAGTAATTGAAGATAATGCCCAAGCTCTTGTAGCAGACAAAAGCTGAGGTCCAGGTATCAAGTTCCTAACCACCTTGTGGATGCAATGTCTTTAAATATTTTTCTGAATTCATAATTAATGTCTCTGTGAGCATTTAGTACTAGCTGAAGGATAACTTCAAGGCAAATATAAATCCCATAAGAGTATTGCCTCAAAACCCAGAGTGACAGAATTCTGACATGGCTCCATTTCATCAAAGCTGCTGGGATTCAACAATATCCAGTTAAAAGAGATTGCCTTTCAATCATTTCCATGTCTGACACTTAGCAGATTCCAAATCCCAGTGATCAAGACAACAAAACAACATGTCTTAGACCTAAAAAATAAATTTCTTCCTTTATTACTCTCTACACTAATTCATAGTTCACGTCTGCTTTTCACTGTTCTTGTATTACTTTAATTGCTTTTGAATTACAGCTGAGTAAGAACACTGTAGCACCCCCTTGTCCTTATTCTGGTACTTCACCTATCAGCAAGAAAGTATGTGCAAAAATACTCCCTTTATACAATAATATGTTGGCTAAACAATTGAACAGTACCTCTTAAGAACTCTGAGATCATATTTTTGGAAAAATATATTGTAGAATCCTCATTGTTTTAAAAGAAAAAAAAATCCCTTGCTGTGTTCTTGAATCTGAAAGATGTTTTCATGGAAATTATTCAAAAAAACTTTCAGAAATTACTTTAAAAACTTATATTTAGTACTGTCCTCAAAAATGCTGATCTTACACACAAGTCTTTTCAACTTCAATTATTCCTGACCCTACTTATATTTTATACTTTGAAATCATCTGCTAATTAAAAGCACTTAGAATTCTTTTTGTGGAAAAAAAAATGACAGCACATCAGCATTATATACAACTTCTGGATGAGAACTAAAGAATTCCCTAACTACTGAAGGCAAGCAATAAACACCGCAAGGAATTTGGACCATGTGCCAAGATATGTAATCTTGATGATCACAGGTAACATCTCAGACTCCATAATCACCCATGTCTCTGCTGACTTAAACCTACTCTTCTGGTTTGCAAGGGCAAATTAACAGTTTCTTCTTTAAGCCTACTGGTTTTAGGAACTGCTTGTGCAGTTGTAATGCACACCTGGGACTGCTTGGCACCAAACGCTGTGTTTTGGCCCACACACCCTGACTGTGCTGTAAGAAGCAAAGGTGTCCTGAAAAAGAATTTTCATTAACACAGTGCTGTGAAATCTTCGCTTCTAGTGTCAAGAAGTCAATATATATGACATTATATCTTGAGAAAACAAATATATGCCATGAGTGTTCATGACTGACAGATGAAACTTAAACTCCACTACATAATCATTACTTCTTTCCAAGAAGAGAATATTGGAGAACACGGAGAAATTGGAGAACATGTTGTTTCCCCTCTCCCACCCTCATGCTCATGAAAAGTGTACAACATCATAAAAAAAGTTGCTTCTTCAAAACTGTAGCAGTCCAGCAAGAAAGGATGAAGATGGTATTGTTATGCTGCCTAACTGCAGCAGTTTACCATTAGAAAAAAATAAACCATGAAAGCTGATTAAAGAGACAATCATAAGAAGGAAACAGGATGTTCATTCTCTACCTTCATATTCAATGTCAGAAATGTTCTGAAACAACATCAATGTAATTTTTTAACTATTTAAAATGCTTTGTTTAAAATAAGCAAACAAATTGAAGTGGTTTTTTGCACAGCACACTACTCATTGCCTGAAAGTTAAGACATTCCTTACCTTTCCCTGAGCTTTGCCTTAGTTACAGGGTTTCCCTACCTAAGCTTCCAACTATGCTGCAAAACAGAATTATTGCCCCAAAACCTGGGTTTGACAAACAGTTTGGGAGAAGACTGATAACAGGAATCAAAAGACAAACACCAGGTTTCCATTCCCATCACCCTGTGCTCAATCACAGACTGAATCAATCCTCAAGTTTAATTTACCAAAAACTAAGAACTGATGCAAGTTGTATTGGCTGGAGATCATCACAGCACTGGATCTCACCATCCTCATTTCTTTCTCACCTGAAAGTTCTCTGTGTTATGGGCAGGCTAAGAAGAGATGACACAAAGCCCCAGTGCCAGTCTTATGGCACATGACAGTGCTTCAGGATTTACAACCTTATCAGCTCTGTAAGGGCTCTGTAAGGGAGTTTTACCTCCATGCAGCAAATAAGTCCAACCAAAATAAGAAGAAAACCTTATCTTTAGAATCATTTTAATGGAAATTATACTGCATACCATGGAAAGTACTGCTATAATGCAGTTTGTGAGGAGAAAGAGAACAAAAGAAAAAAGCCAACACAAAACTGGAAATCAAGATGTTAGATTAGATTAACACCTCTGATTTCCTATTGGGCCAGAGTGTGGTAGACAGCACACAAACTGAGCTGAGTTTGAAGACAGGATTAAGGGGGAAGGCAGTAGTTGGCATGGCAGTTTTGGGTATGTGCTTCCCACAGATGTGAAACCACAGAAGACAATACTAAAGGCCCTTAAAACTATGTCACTGAAACCTCAAGTTAATAAAAAAATTCTGTCTTCAAGGGCTGTAACAGAAGGGAACAACTTTAAAGCTGGCACATGTTCTGTTTTATGACAAGGACAACTCCATTGTTTAAAATCCCACTAAGCTAGAAACTCTATGCATCAATTCAGCTCCACCCAGAACACAAGAGTTATTTAATACTACAGTTTCAGAAGCTATGTTATAGCTTGTAACATTCAGCTGTGGACTGCAAAATTATATATAGTGACTAAGGTAGAAAATAAATAGCTAATTAAGAAAAATGGTCCTTTATTAACAAAATTTTACATTTTGCTTAGCCAAGTTTCCCTCCATGATTTTATTAAATCCAACAAGATTTGGATATATAAAAACCAACAAGATTAAACCCTAGTTTGCTGAAGACAGCATAAAGATTTCTTTTCCTGAAGAATCTTCCAAGGGAAGTTTTACAACTTGGGAATTCTTTGAAAGTTCTGATTTTTTTTTTTACTTTACCTGAATAACCACAGCAAAACACTGACTAATACTGAGAACCATGAAAATTATCCTTCCATGGTAAATATGAATTTGTATGAGCTATTAAAGAAGAAAGTGACTTAACAGATCAAAAGATTAAATTTCCTACACCTCTTTGTACCCCTCCTAACTATCAAGCTGCCAGCAGACAGTACATGGTGTATACCACTGAAATCTGTGCTTTAGGCTAATAGTCTGTTGGCATTCTGGATACTGGTTTGAACATATCCAGCTTCTGCCTGGAAAATTCATCCACACTGTCTCCTGTCACTAGCAGGAGAAAAAAATAGCTAAGCAATGAGATAGCTAGAGAATACAGTGTCAGTCTGATTACTGTCACAGTTCTCAAAATTTCCCAATTTTCAAAACCATGCAAAAATATCAACATGCTTTTTTTAATACAAAAAATCTTTATTCAAATACCAAACTAAATATTATCAACTGAACTCGCTTAATTTTCTTCTAAAATGCTGGCATAAAAACACTGGAAAACCACAGAAATGCAAAATTTTACTTACTTGAGAAAATGCAAATTATAACCAAATAAATTATAACATAGTACAATGAGCTGTGCACCTGAAATTCAATATTTATAAAGCTAGTGGATCTGTGAAAACAGAGGATTAGAATCCTCTAACATGAATATGCTTTGAGGATAAAAACAAAGTGGAGATTAATTTCTTCTCCCTCTTCACAAGGATCTAGCATGTTTGCCTTCTGCATTTCAGAGCTTAGCATAGCTTTGCAGCTGTACAAATAATTTTTTTCTGTTCTCTTAGCAGGCATTCCAGATTTCTTATTTGTTCTGTATTATTATGCCAGGTAACAGCAGGGATAATGATGCTCCACCTTTGACCATGAAAGGAAGAAAGTGTAATTCACTTACCTGGGAAAATAGGAAGGACAGCCAAGAGTAATTAAATGCAACCAATCAGGTCTAATTAAAGGAGATGAACCAAACTGGAATGTACTCTTTTATACTCTTTTACCATCAAGTTTAGATGAACAGCTACACAAAAAATAAATAAAGCCTACTCCTGTGAGGTTTATCAACCAGCATTTCATCTAACACTCTTCAATATGATATGAATGAAGAAGAGGACTGCTCTAAGGTCTCAGAGTCATAAGTCTGTAATTCCATTTTAAGTATATGATAAAAGGACTAAGTAATCACCAGAAACCTATTGCAAACTTATGCTTTATTTTTACTTAATTATGTCAACACATCGGAGTCAAAACTAAAAGCTCCACTGTAAGAAGTAAAATGGCCTTTCCTGAGAAGATCACAATTCAAATAGATGAGATGGAAAAAGACTGAGATAAAGGAAGATAATCTCTACTTGATAATATGAAAATGAAGCACACTTCAAGATCACAAGGAAATAAATTAACTAAAAACTGAAACTAAATTTCTTGAACTACCCCTTCTTTGTGATGTTTTTACATTTCAGGTTTATTAGCCACATTAGGAGACAGCAGCTCCCAGAAAATTGTCATAAAAAAAGGGATGCAAGTGAAAATACTCTAATTTCCTACAGAATCACACCAAGGCAGCAATTCACTGAAGACAGAGCTCGAAGAAAAGAACTCAAAGTCTGTATTAACCAATCCCTTCTCCCAGTATTTTATGTGTTACTGCTCCAGATCTACTTACTATCTGACATTCAAATGAACAGATAAGGTAGCTGAAGCTAAAAAAAGAGTAATTTATCCCAGGATATATGTAGAGTTTTTTAACAAAAGCATAAGCGAGCATACAAATCCTCATTCTGTAAGAACCTCGACATCCAAAAAGCACTGTAATAAGGTTTGCATGTATCTTGTAGCTATAAAATTAAGCCCAGTAATGTAGTTTTTATATTCACTGCAGAGAGTTTTTCAGCGTGCATGACACACTGCATGTCACTTCAGCAGAAAATGCATTCTGTGTTGAAGTAATCTAGGTACAATTCAAAGATATGGAACAACCCAAAAAACAGCTCCTAAAGAGATATAAATTAATATCTTATAATTTTATGACAGTCATTTTCATGACAGCCTTGTTTATTTCACCCTTTATTCACTGAAATGACCTTAATTTGAAAATCAAGACAAAGTGTAAAATGTTCTTTTCTCCAGTGGTCAGGAAATTCTACCTAATAGATACAGAAGGTTAGTGAGCATCACATGCAACAACTAATTTTTCCTCTCAGATTATTGCTGATAATTGCACTGCTCCAAACAGCAAGGAGTATAGAACTCTATTTCATACAAAGTGATTAATAATTGTCATATCACTTGTTAACTAATGATAACTGAAAATTTGATTTTTTTCCACAACTTCTTAAAATTTAATAAAGAACAGCAACCTTTCTCCTAGTACTTGAATGTCTATAATCAAGAACTTTTGCAAAGCTGTTTTTCTTTTGTTTAGCCATCTGACAGATACAGTTGGACATTTAAAGGCATAATCATTTGACCACATTGGAAAAACTACAGCAAAAAGTTTCTGTATCATCATAGCCATGCTGGAAAACACGAAACAGAACAGTGTCAACACTCATGCTGCTTTCCTTGCAGTTCATTTCCAGTCTTTTCAAACAAACACATTGCTTTCTTGTAGGATTGTAATACCATGTACTAGGCAGAAGCTGGTAACATTTGGAACGACAGAGAACTTCTGCTTAATACAAATGCCAAAATGAATAAAGAAAAAAAATAATGGGCATGTTCCTGGAAAAAGCTGTAAGGCTTTTCAATTTTTTAATAAAAAAAAATTGCATACCAGAAAATGTTAATGAGCTGAAGGTCCCCTGAGTTCACTTTTACACATTCTGTGCTATTTTGATGCCCCTGCCAAAGAAAACTGTTCTCACTCAGAACTGAAGATATTTTTTTTCAATGTCATAGCAGAATCTGAAATCTAAAAGTATCTTATTCGTCGTGCTACTTTACTCACTTCCTTTAAACCACTCAGAGTTATCAAACTAGAAGCAGAGAAGACAAAATGATCACAAGTCACACAGAATTCAACAATACCTTTAACTTCTTCATAAATGCTATCATCTGTTGCGTCACTGTTCACTTGTCCAACATCATCATATTCCTCTTCCTCCTCCTCAGGAATAGCATTAGATCCCGTATCTATGCAACAGCAGTTTAAAAAGTTAACATCTAGTGGAAAAGAATGCCTAAGCATAAATTTACGCAAAATGAAAACAATTTTTCTATGACCTGCTCCTTCCAGTACATTCTGCTTATTTTTTTTTACACTGTTCAAGGGGTAAGAAAGGGTTTATATGAAGGAGCTTATATAAGGGAGAGCTTTCAAGCTAGATAGTATTCTGGGAGAAAAGCAAAAATCTTGAAGAAAGAGAAAAGTCATATAAAAGCTGTAATACAATTGAAAATTAGGACTTGCTACTCAAAGCTTGGACATGTGGGAATCCTACAGGTACTAACATGACAGATGAGTAAATGGACAGAACGATTGTCACTAAGCAGTATTGGCAATAAAGGCAACTGCTCTACTGGCTGGCTTACCTTGAATTACAAATTTGACTTGCTGTACCCATTCCTCTGCTTCTTTGGGAGTGGCAGCTGTAAACTATTAAATGCTTATTAATAACTACTAGCAGTAATGTCAAAAACACAACTACAATTTCATTAGCAATAAAAAAGAGGGAATGTAACATTCCCGTCACTTCCTCCAGAAACCATTAGCAATTCTTTTCATGTCTTCTGGTACTTTTCTTGCAAGGATGCTTCTTATAATGTACAGCTAATTTTGACAAATTTACGTAATTGAAGGAGAGGATGATGGATTTGAAACTCTGATCAGCAGCTGGCAGCTGTGCAGAAAAAAGCTGCTTCTCTTCATCAATGTCAAAGCCAGAACTGATGAACAAAATTTGCCCTTGACAATTAGAAGACACCCATGAATTTCTTTAGACTGCTGGGTACAGTTTTCTTAAAAATGTTCTTGTCAGACTCCAACACACTACCTGACAGCTTAATTAACTGGCTTTCAACCGCAATCTCAGATATTTAAAACTTATTAAACTTACATTCCATATTGATGTCTGGCTGATAGATCTCTGAATTGCACAGCTGATATGTGCCTTTTTGTAGGTTTTCCTTGAAAAGCCATGACCAATACAATATGTATTTAACACTGATACATATTTTAACTTTTTTTTACTATTTAATTCATCCAAGAAATCACACAGACACACTATACAATAGATATTAAAATGCTAATATTGAAATGACCAATAGATAAAGATGATAGATTTCCTTGCTCTTGACCAAAAAGATAATATTTGAACATGTACATGCATATGTTTAATCAGATTTTTTTTCCTAATATATGAATATACAATATATGCAAGCAAGGGCTTCCTCTTTTCATTAAGATATCAGTGACAGTTGTTTCACTGAAATGCTAATTCAGTAACTGGAATTGTAACAGCTTTGTCAATTAAATTTCAAGTCAACATAAAAAAGTCCAACCTGATAAATGCGCTTATCTGGAGCAGAGATTTCAAAACAACAATCTTTCTTCGCATCCTTCCGAAGGCTATTATTCATTCTGATGGTGTAGCCCTCTAAGGCAAATTCACCTTTCTGTTGTTTGTCTGTTGGAGATAAAAAACAAAGTTAGAGCTTCATTTACAACAGTGAATGTAAGTGGCTCAGCAGGTTATCGTTTATTCAGATTTTGTTTTCTATTTCATGAATTTTACAAAGAACACGTAGCAAAATGATTAAGTGATGCTTCTGGAGATAAGGCTTTATTTTAAGGGAAGATGTACCCAAAAGTACATTTTTTCTGTAGGATGCTTAAGGAATTCCACAGGGGGATGTTTGCAGATGGTGGTCTTATTTAGTAAGAAGTGCGTGTTATGACACTTGTATCTAGGGAAAGCCAAGAACTGGAACTTGCAAGACACGTTTCCTATAAATCAGTGTCTCTTTCAGGTTCAGTAAACCAATGGGAAAACCTGTCTAGCTCAGAACTTGCTGAGCTCCCTCCTAAACTAACCACTTCACTCAAAAAATAAACTTCAAGCTTCTTTTTAAGCAATTGGAAAAGCTGCTTTTCACATTCTCCCACCCACTCCCAGATGTGCCTTCTTTCAACATGGCAAAAATACAGAATGAATTTTGTTATAAATTCAGGTGTGTGCATCTGTGTTCATTCCAAAAGCCATTCTCTCAAAACAGCAAATGTTTAATTAGCTAATAAAAGTACTGAGCCCTACCACAGTTTATTAGGTACAGCCATGTGGTTGTTTTAAAGACAATATTCTACTTTTCAAAGGTTCTGGTTTATAAAAGTATCACTTACAGCAGATCTGACTTTAAATACACTGCATGTTGTGCAAGCGGCACCTGTGCACTCCTTTCGAGCCCTTCAAACCAAATTCTACAGCAGATTTTATGTGCTCTGGCATATTTTGGCAAATATTAAAAACAAACCAAAAATGTAAAAGTAATTAAGTTTTGCAATTCCTGCAGATCACAGTGCAGCATTCAAGTGAAGACTGGCATCGTATTTCACATTTTGCACAGGCAAACAAAGAACAAAGTGCAGTTGCATATTTTAAAAATGTCATTTGGTGTCGGGCTTTTTTTACACAGAAGAGAAAAGCATTAATTAACAATAAGCACTAGGCACAGCAGCAAAACTACTTTAAGTATTGCTGAATAGAACTTAGGTGCAAATTGAGCATCCATTGCTTATGCTTGTCAACAAAAGGAGAAAATTTCTACAGTAGATAAAATAGGAAAACTATTGTTTTCAACAAATTTTTGTCATATTTCTGGGAATTTAATAGGAAAGAAAATCTGTTTCCACTCCTGAGAGGGTAAAAATTGGCGAACAAAGCAATGTGAACATACGTGGACATGAGGGCATTCATCAGTCAAATATTCTTTTTAATAATCTTATGTGCACATCAACACATATTCTCTGTCCTTCCCACCTTTTTATGAACTCTCACCCAGGGCAAGCAAATACCTAATAACACAATCATATGAGAAAATCTGGGGCACCATTCTATTTTCACTTCTAGTCCCTTCCCCCACAGTAAGTTTTATTTTGTCTTAAATAAGTACTAATAATATAGTACTAGTATTTTCTATTTGCTCAATCCTCCACCTCTATTTCAAACAGCACACACATGCAAAATTCATGAAATCACACCAAGGTAGATATTAGAAATAATAACTTGCAATAGGTTAACTAGGTTCCTTTTAATGAAATCCATTTCTGCCTAGGACTGTTATTGTTCCCTCCCTTGTGACCTCAGGGAGAAGATGAAGTGAAACACATTAATTTCTCACTCTCCCATGCTGGAGGTTTATCAAAACCCTAGAAGATAGGAGCACGCAGGCAGAATAAACAAATACCAGGTTCAAAAGGTAAAAACATTTTGTCAAGATAAAAATGAGGCAAGTATTCAAATTTACTCTCTTGGATTATTTCTGAGACTGCTTCTCTGTGACATGGATGATCCCTTTTATGGTAATACACTTTTACAGAGCTAATCTCGAATGATCTCTGCACTGTACTCGTTCTTTCAAAGAGCATTGCAGTTAAACCACAAAGATGCTGTACTTTGGAAGAGGATGGTGCATGACATCCATATTCCATTTGATTGTTTTTCTGTTTATACGGTTTTTGTCTTATCTCTCTGAACCCACTATTTTAGTGCTAATGAAAATTACCTGTATACACCACCAAATATTTATATACATCCATCCTTTGCTATTACAGTCTTTCAATGGCCATTATAGCAATAGACTAGACTTAGCATTGCTGCTTTTACTTCCAATTGTCTTATCAGTAGCCTCTGAATAAAGTCCAGTGTGGTGCAAATGAAGAAATTCTAAGACAACGAGGTACTTCACAGCCCTGACTCAGAACCTGTTATAGTTGAAAGACTCTATGAATTCACACTCCCTGCGGCAGCAAGCCAGAGATAAGACCCAGTACGTCCTGAGAAATGGCTCCAGAAATACAGAATGGCAGAACACAGGTCAACTATAGCTCAGTTGCCTGCTCTGGTGGTGACAAACAGTGGAGGTCTAAAAATGCCATTTGCTCTTGCAGAATACACCTTTTCAGTTAGGACTGGAGACCAGCTGAAAAGGATCAGACCACCCCTTGATCACCACGGGGCAAACCATGACCCACAGCAGCTGCTTGGCCAGGCAGAGCAGTCAGGTGCAGGCTTGAAGGCAGAGCCATCCTGGCATCATCAGACTCAACAATCACCTCGACTTCATTGCTTGGCACAGGCTTGCAGCTAAACGGGTTTGGACTGACCTGGGCTTCTGGTTCCAAGATGCTTTGTGGAATAAGGGCCACAGCGACTCCTGTGAACTTTCACATCACCAGTTAAATTGTTTGTATCAGAAATATTTTCTAGAGACTGTGCTTTAGGGAGAATTAAACAGTTTCTGATATTAAAACGTTTTGAAGACTTAAAGATTTTACTTGGAGAATTAAAATTAGATACTGGTAGTTTTTACAGCAGGAGTCAACAGTGGCTTCAAGAGGCACATTTACATTACAGATGTTTAATTTTCATTTTGAATCCCCAAATCAGAACCAGTGTTTTGCTTAGGCAGGAATACAACAACATATTGAGGAAGAACTAGGGAGATATATGCTGATAGAACACACTTCTCTGAAGCACAATAACATTTTTGTTGTGTGTTATTTTATCAAGAAAAAATTGGTGTTCCAATTCAACCACATAAAACCCTTAAGTTGCCCCAGAAAAACATAAAACAGAAATGTAAAAAGTGTAATATCAGTCTTGTAAAAATAAAAAGGACTGTGAACATCATCAAGCATAACTTGTTCGACAATGAAGCCAAATCTCATTTCAGCATAAGCTGTCCTTTGCTCTCATCTGCTCAACCTCCTCTCTCCCCTGTTTCCTATGTCAGGCGCAGAACAGAAAAATAAATCTGGGTCTGTGTAGATCATTTTGCAACAGGAATTTAAAATCATTATTTAAAAGTAGTATAGCAGAGGGGAGAGTCAGGCACTAAGTATTGGGGAAAAAAAAAACCACAGAATTTTAAATTAACTAAATATGGGGGCTATATTTAACATAGAGAAAATTCAGATCTGAAAAAATTTTGAAAGGCTTTAAACATTTCTCTCACATATAAACTTCATTCATCCTAAAAAGAGTTAAACTTTGTTAACAGAAACAGGGCCAATATTCTATTGGGTAAAGAGAGTCTCAAGGGAAGCAGAGAAAAAGCGTTTTGAAGTAACCTTGCGTAACTAAGTCCATGGGAACATTTAAAACAAAGAAGGGTAAACCTTCAATGAGATCTTGAAATTACTGGGTTGTAAATTTGAGGCCTAAGGCGATGTGCTCATATTATTAGCACATGTAAAAAGAATTAGTGCCCTCTGAAGAACAGAGAGGACTGGGATAGTAGAAAGGAAAGAAGTTACAGAGAAAGACATAAGGAACCAAGGCAAACAGAAATATTTCAGAGAGTGATAAAGTATTTATAGAGAATATTAGAATCTATACTTCATCTTGAAATTAGGAGCCTTTAAGATTTTACAGTTTACATGGTTTCATGCTAAATGTAGTTTCGCATACTTTTCCATGTGCAGGATGTCTGCTATCAAAAAATAGCTCAGTGTAAGTATCTCCAAAATGGTAATTCCTTTCCCAGCTTTTGAACAAATGCATGCACAGAAGTTCTTCCGTTTAAGACAGCAGATCTGAAATGTAATCAACTTTTTTTTCTTCTTCTTTTTTCCTTTAATCTAGTCCTCTGAGAAACTGAAATTGTAAAATAATTAAGAAATGGAAGAAGTGATTTAGGGGACTGAATTGTTTACATTCTGTTTGCTTATATCCAGTAGTTATTCTTTAAATAACACATTATTAACAACAAGTGTGAGCCTTGAGGTCTGAATTTAACAGCCTCACAGCAGAAGACCCAGTACATATCAGACAGATGCCTTTCATTGCCATCACACTGCTACAATGAAGTCCTGTTGAGCATGCACAATTCCCTTCTCTGCCCAAATAGAAGTAGTTCACCACTGGCCTGGTCATCACTATCTTATTATTCAGAGAAATCCAAAACTATCATGTCCATGTTAAAACTAAAGGAATTGAAAAATAAAAAATAAACTCAGACTTTTCTAAAAGCCTCTGAATTATACCCCTCTTTAATATCATATTACTGGCAGGCAAGCAGATACCATTTTCAAGTTATAAAAATGAAAATAAATTTTTAGTGCCCATTAGCAGAGGAAAAATTACCATAATGTTATCAATTACTGTCTTGCTAAACATTTAGCTGATCTCTCCAGTTTGCTGAGACAGAAGGGCATATAACATTGTGGCCTAGTGAGAAAGAAGTAATGAAGCCATTAATTCAATCATTTATAAAGCAACAAATTAACTTTCCTTATTCACAGGCACTTTGAGGTCTGAAAGGTTATCCATACCATCTCAGTGTCTGAGGACACAGGAACAGCCAGAGATCATATAGAAAAATGACAGGGAACCAGGGTACTCAATTCAGGGTGCAACTGCATGGAAGAAAAGAAAAGAGAGGACTATAAAAGATTTATGGAAGGAAATACGATGAAAAGGAGCACCAGGCAAGTTTCTCAAAATCCCACCCAGCTCTGACATTTGAACACAGCCCTCTGCAATGCTGTGGGCCACGTGCTGGCAACTGATACTGCAGCACAGGCATAAATACACACGTGCATCCCACAACACCTATTTCTGACATGTGACTAGCTCAAACCTTTAAGCCTTGTTTCTCCATCTACTCCATTTATTGGTGATCAAGAGAAAAAATGCAGGTGATTCACTTAGACCAGTCTATATGGCTGGAAAAATTACATTGTTTCACTACCCAATGCTATGCCAAATGGAGGAGAAAACTGAAGAGAAAACAGTGAAACAAGAAATACACTGGCCTGAAGGCATCACAACCGTTGAAGAGATGCTTGGAGTTGTTTAGGTGAACACACACACAAACACACGGCCATTTACTGTATTTCACAGGCTTTATACTGCACTATATACTTCTGGACTAGGCCTTACTTTTTCATCATTCAGCTTAGAGTAAATGATTCTGAAACTCTTCCTTACACATTTGTGAGCTTTATGCACTTCACACTTCTTGCTTTCCCAATCCAAAAAGGAGAGAAGTTTAGTCAGAAGAATTAAAACTGCTTTGGAAACAACAAATCTACACTACTAATAAAAAGGCATTCTATAGTCTCATGTTAACTACTCAGCTACATTTCCACTGATACTTAAGCATGAAAAAATCAAACTTTGGTCAACAAAAGACTCATCACTGCAGACACAAAATAGCTTTCACAGTTTATTCACCTATGATCTGGTTTTAAAACCAGACACAATTCAAAACAAGCCAAGATGAAGGCAGAAATCCCTGCTGCCTCTCGGCATTACATCCCCCAGCACAGAGGCACTAGCAGCTCATCATCCATCTAAAGCGACGCAGGCAGCAGGAGTGAGTACGTGTGGAATCCTCGTCACTTTGAAACCAGGTTCACAATTTGCACAAAGCCACCACACACACACTTTAGTGCTGTTCTACAATGGGTATGAACACACTCTGAATTTCCACATGGTCCAAGTTATCTGGTACAGCATTAAGGGTCGTACTAAAAGAAGGATGCCCCCAGCACAACAGCACGCTACAGCAGGTACCACTGCTGGCCACAACAGTGGGAGTGAAAACAGTTGCAGTGAGTAAATGCCAGAGCTGCTCAGGATTGCCTCATCACACACCTCATCCATGCTGACACTGTGCAGCTGAACAGCGTGATGAACTGCAGCATGTACCCCCACAACCATTAAGGTGACAGCTCACTTTTGACAGCATGCTAGCCTGCCGTGGCTGGTGTCCAGTTTCTGCTCAATGGCAGTGAGTTGCTTCTGCACTGCAACAGGCACTTTTATATAGGATCACAGGCCTGAAGACAGTACCTCTGATCAGTCTAGAAAAACTTTTTTTATTCAAAGACAAGTTCAGTAGTGACTTGGTCATCCCATATTACAAGATCAAGTCACGACACCAAGATTAACTAATTTTTCTGCAGTACAAGCACCAATCCAATGGAGGTAGGGCAGAAATTCATGCATCTGATTGTTTGCTTCCTCCATTAATTACATGAATTACTGCCTGGAGTCCAACTATGCCATGCTCTCTATGACTACATGAAAGGAGGTTGTAATGAGGTAGGGGTGAGTCTCTTCTTCCAAGCAACAAGAGATAATACAAGAAGAAATATCCTCAAGTTGCACCAGGGAAGGTTTAGATTGGGTATTAGGCAATTTTTTTTCCCTGAAAGAGTTGTCACGTATTGGAACAGGCTGCGCAGGGAAGTGGTGGAGCCACCATCCCTGGAGGTATTTATTACACATGCAAATGTGGCACTTAGGACAGGGTTTAGTGGTGGGCCTGGCAATGCTGCATTAATGGTTGGACTCTGATCTTAGAGGTCTTTTCCAACCTAAATGATTCTGTGATTCAATACGGTTCCAATGGACCACGTGCCCCTCCCACATCATTAGGTTATGGACAGGAGGACCTTCCCCAAACAATCTTCAGCCTGCAAAAGCTCTAAATGCATTAGCCAAAAAAAAAGGTCTCTATAGATCTATAAATGAAAGAGATCCCAGTCAATTCCTAACGTGACACCAGCCTCCTGAGTGCTAGGGAATGTATTTCTATGCATCTTAACTTTGAATACAGGTATTAAAAATTGCAACACAGACTTGATAATCAGGTTGTTGCAAAAGAAGAAAAAAAAAGACAAAGACCAAGTGGGCAGCATGCCTGCCTTAATACAAAGATGACATGCTAGAAAGCATAAGTAATCATTAGCACAGCCATACAGAAAAGAATGTTAAAAAAAAATCAAGCCTTTTTTTTCCTAAAAAAAAGCAGGCAAAAATACAAAGATTTTATAATCAACAACAATCTTTATGAACTAGCAATTATCTTCTGAAAAAATAATAGCTATTTTTAAATGACTAGGCAATGTGTAACTATATATATAAGTAAACAGCATGTAATCATTTTCCAGAGAAATAATCAATCAGTACTGACAAATCCAATCAGAATCATGCCACATCTCAAAATTTTTAAACAAAGATTTTTCATGTTTGTGAAGCCTGATCAACCTGTAAATCCCAAGAAAAGAGTATAGAAGAAAAAGCAACATTTAGCAGATATGCTAGCAAAACTGAAAAGAGGACATGATGGGAAACTAGCAAAATGAAAACTGGACTGACAATTTGACTCTTTATTTCTTATGGTTTTAAAGAGAGGACAAGCTTAAATGATTCAGTATACCAAGGAATGAAACAAACTGGAGCAAATCATATTAGTCTTTGACTAAAAAAGGCCGACATAATAACTACCTACAGTTATCTCATAAATAAAAGGACAAACAAAAAGACAAAAAAATTAAATGCAAAGTTTGCCCTAGAATTTTTTTGGGGGAGGTGGGGGGGGGGCGGTGTTGGAAGACATTATTTTACTTTAAAATTTACTCAGATATAATCATGCATCATTTTGTTTACCCTTGAACATCAAATGTACATGGCACAGTATTTAAATATGTTTTATTTGACTGTGAATTTCAAAAATTCAAAGTAATATTACAACATTTATGCCAGATTCTTTCCAATCTGGCCATTTAAATTTGAAAGTCACCTTCAGAAGTTTGCTTTAGTTTCCATTGCCGACTTCAGTTAAATACATTATTTCTAGCTTTTCCAGAGCATAAACTATTTTAAAAGAAATAAAGAACTCTACTGTGCAGCTTTTAGATTAATATTTTCCTGGATAGAACCATCTCTAAGGAACTTGGAAGGTATAATTACTAGAGGATGTTTTCAAATTAACATCCTATTTGGAGAGAAAGAACATTTTCTATCTAGTAAAAGAGTTGAATACCAGCACACTACCAAACTGAACAGCCAGCTGTTATTAGCAAACAAATTAGCTTTAAAAGAAACTTAAATTTCTTTCTCCTCAGTTTCCCTGCTTTAGAAAACACTGACAAGTTCTGATGAATATTTACACAGTTTAAAAATTCACAGCACTGTCCAATTTTTTTTAAAAGAAAAGAACTTTCTTTGAAAAGCTTCATTCCATTTCTTAAAATTACCTTTTCTTTGCAGTTTCCAACTCCAACAAATCTTTCATATCCTTTTATACATTAAAATATAGTTGCTTTCATAATTGTTATAAGTACCTTTGTCACTTCCGTAGTAATAGAAGACTGTCTTGCTGATAGCACACCAACGCTTCTGCCATTCAAAGCCAAGAAAACTGTGGTCTGAAATTAATACAACATGTGTTATGTTGGTTTATGCCATTATTGAACAAAAATGTGTTACTTCTTTTCAAGGGTGAGGTAAGAGGGAGGAGGAGCTAGGAAAAGACACTAAGGAAAGGAAACTAAGGAAATGCATGGCACTGAGAAGAAAATTAGAAATAAAAATTGGTGGTAAGAAAACAAATAAGAATTTTAAATCACATAAAGAGGGAAGTCATGTGTAACATTAAATATAAGGAAATAATGAACAACTTCCTAAATATTTCCTAGAGTTATCGCAGCATTAAGTGGGTATTAAAGTGACAATATAAGATTTATTGAATCAAGGTAAATATTGACTGAACCAAAGCTGAGATCAATATTTGCCCTCTTGAAGGAAAATAAATCTTGATGCTCACTGAAACATGAAGTCAACATATGGTACTTCTACATACGTTCCAAATGTTTTCTTCAAAAATATCTGAAAGTTTCTGAATTGTGGCCGAGTGGACTTTCACAGCATGACTTTGTTAGTAAATAAATTGGATTTTCTTTCAATACTATAGAAGCAATTATGTGCTATGCTTCTTTTGCATAATAATGCTGCAACATTTCAGCTTCTTCTCATTTTATTTATCACTCCTGTATAAAGTTGTTCATGTGTGTAACATCAAATACAGACATATAGACAGACTTCCCAGACATTAAATATGCCCTAGCTTTCACAAAGATAGCTAGACTTACCTTTTCTACGTTTTTCCAGGTATCCAGACTTCAGAACAAACTGAAGATCCTGAGCTGCAACAGGAGGAAATGGATTGCCTGAAAGAAAAAGAAATTCTGTAAAGCACTGCTTTTCAAGAAAACTGCTATAGAAGCATTAATAAAATTATGGATTTTACTCTCAATATGCCAGAGCCACTGAAAAAAATTCTACTCACTATTATGCCAGATTATTTTAAGTAAATGAAACATCTTCCTATCAATGTCAGAGCTGTTGCTGTTTTCCTCATCACTTGAGTAAGGAAAAATATAGCTGTGTAACAGGCCTTGCAAGTCTCAGAAGAAAAAGTATGTAATGAAATATAATACAGCAACTGTTTCAAACATATCCTGTAAAGCAAGCTGGATAATGAAAGCACTAAGTTTTCAAATGTGCAAATAGGAGAAACCCAATCAAGAATCTCAGTTGAACACAATTAAATCAGAAATGTGGTTTTCCATACCAGCTTCACACCAAAATACCTTGAAACAACATGCAAGGGGAAGACCCTCGATTACACATCTAAAAAAAAGAAACCAGATGAAGAGACAATAAAAGGTGCTGCCTGTTGCTGACAGATTTTGCCTAATTTGCAATATATGACACAAAACTACTGCCTATAGGATCTATAGGTGATAATGGATAAACCAGACATTGTACAGATATCTACAAAACTGTTGACCTACAGACACTAATTTTAGACACCTTGTACCTATGTCTGCATTGGCAACATGGTGAGTGTAGCTCACTGCATTTTTTCCTTTTTCTCAACTGCTAATTCATAGATGTGCAAGACTAACCAGCCAACCCAGCCTCATCTTAAAATACAACTTCAAATGTTAAAAATTGTGTCTTCCATCTCTCAACCTTTTCCTCCTAAAACAACAGAAAGATGATTTAAACAGAACTCCTAGTATTAAGAACAAGAATATGTTAGATGTGTATAATATTTAATATTAATATAAATATCATACTGCTTACCCCAAGCAAAAAAGCAGAACAAAAGGTACTCCTGCGCTGCTGGGTTCTTTAAGTAAGCAACACAGTGAAGTTCCTACTACTTATTATCATCAAATATTCATAAGAGTCGCAGTAGGTAAGTGGCAAGTTTACAAGGCAGCCATTATTCATCAGAATATATGTAATCTCATTATGTTCTATCAATATACACATACAGAAAAGGACTGATATTAGCAGACAAATTCTGTGCTAAAAACACCACTTTAAATTATATAGTTTGAGTGAAAGATCAATGGTCTGACCTTGAACCAAGCACTGTCTCTGAAAGATGATGTCAATTTCCTGGGTTTTTAGGTTGTTCCTTAAAATTGATTTTTTTTTTTTTAATTCAGTGTTCACAAATGAGTTGTTTTATGGTTGTTTTATTTAAATACAGTTATGACACGAAAAAGACAAGAAAGAGATAGGAACATGCAGAGAATGCTGATTTTTAAAGCATGAAAATACTCAAAATGAGAAGACATTCTTTAAATAATACAACCAGCTCTTTAGACTGCAAAATATTTTGTTTTACACCAGAAGACAGTAGATAAAATTTTACTTACATTGATATTTCCCACTTCATTTTTAAAATTAATATTACTTTTTAAAGATTAGGAGTATACTAATTTCTATTTTAGCTTCTATGGAATTCTAACTATTGTGTTAAAAATACAAAAGCAGAATCAACATGCATTTTAAAGTGATACAGCTGTCCTCCCTTTGCTTGGTAATATGCAATCATAGCCCAACATTAAATGGGAATTAAACACAAGGACACTTGATGGCTGGTATGTGATATGTTTAACAGTTACTTTAAAAGGTGATGTCATGATGGTATTATGAATGGGGGAGGTGAAGAGTTTTTTACAAATATTTTGTACAAATATTTTTGCAATTATGGATCGTGTGCTGCTTTATATTGGTCATTGGGAGGCATCAGTGTGCAACACTTACAACTCTACCTCATCCAGTAGGGCTCATCTTAGAACAGTGCAGCCCCACAGATGAGGAAGACATAAAACCTAAGTAAACATACAAACAAAAGCAGCCATTTCAACTGCCATTTAGATCTAAGTTTACCCAATATTGTTTGTATCAGTTTGGGCTTTCATGAGGAAGCTTGGCCAGTGATCATTTAGTGAACAGTGAAACCAAATGGGACAACACAGTCCCAGAGAATCACATACTCTGGGGACTCCCCAGTGTTGTTATTCTGTCATCTGAACTGACTTGTGTCATAGAATCAAAATTCCACTCTCAATTTTGCTACTTCTGCTGAGACAAGTCAGGATAAATTTGGTGATGGTATTTTCTGTAACTACATTTATTTTGAACAGGGCACTGAAAGCTTTTCCTTGAAAATGAAAAGAACATGCATGGAAAAAGAGTGTTTCACTGTCTGCTGCCGCTGCAGAAAGAAGTCCTCCTCCCACCCTTAACCTGTAGGGAAGTCATGTCTTTTTCTATTCCTCAAAGTAACTGAGGCAGTAACTCCAAAAAACTAACTGCAGCTGGTCAGCCCCACTGCCACTCACAATCTGTAAGTAGCTGAAGCAGAAACAGATCATATGTATGTTATTATCCTTCTGTCAGAGAAGCCTGGGAACCAAAAAATATGATGGAACTTTAGTCGAAGGGCAGTAGAAACAGACCCAATTGTAATATCCCACGACACATACAGCTGTACAAGAAAGAAAGAGCATAAATCTGGTTAAATTCCTTCTTTCATTGCCCTGTACCTTCAGAAGGAAGAGGAGGGAGAATAAGTAGTACGAAAAGCATAAAGGAAAGAGAAAGAACCACCTCCTCCCAGATTCTCATGAACCACAGGTGTTGTGCATATGTGGCAGGAAGAAGGCACAAACATGGATTACCATTGTCCCAGTACTACAACAAAAACAACATGGGGAAGAAAGAGGAGAGAATCAGTGACATTTTCCTTACAGTTACTGCCGAGATTCTGCATGGGAAACTTCTAAGTTGTATTATCTTTCTTCCATTTTTTTTTATTTCTTTACTATCTTGTCCATCTCTCAAACAGGATTTAGAGTGAACTGCAACTGCTAGATGTGGAAATCCCAGCAAAAAGTGTGGAATTAACATAGCAAGTTGGTTTTTGCAGTTGCTTTCAATCAGAATATTGCTTCCACATTAATTTGAAATACATCAGGCTTGGCACAAATCTCATAAAAAAGTACCACTAAAGCAGCATTATAGTATATTTACTATACTTTGTTACAGCAAAGCAGCATTTGCTTACATTATACCAGCAGCTGAGATCAGAGATTAGCTGACTGCAGCATGAGACTTTGAATAAGACAGCCCAGTCTATAAAGAATCTAAGACAGAGGAATCCTGCCAAGAAAGAAGGCATTACTATGTATTTTAAGTAAAGAACCATAAAGCAAATTAAGCCACATGCTTCTAATCACATACTCCTTTAGAGCTCAGAATTTCCCATGTTATACTCCCATGCATACCCCAGGATGTCCTCACAACAAGGAGAATCTTCTCCTTCCCTCATGCAGGTGAAATGGCCTGAATTCCAGTTATCTGTAATTTCACTGGAGACTGTCCACTGTAAAAAATTAAATATGGAGATGCAAGAAGCTGGTATCCTGGGGATGCAGATAGCACCTACTGGTACTGCCTTTCTTGGGTGTCTCAATGCCTGCTCATGAGAAACTTATGGTCAAGCCCACTACAAGATCAGAGCAAAACTTCTCTCTCAAAATGAGACCACCAGAGATCACCATGCCTTCCTAGCATTGTATGCTCTGTTTCCAGATATCATTAAATGATTTAGAAATAAAGATGTTAAAAGGATCACAATTTCCCCTGGCTTCTCCTTTGGTACGCTGTGGTTTTTTAAGCCAATTTTGAACATCCAAGAGAAAAGTGGCATTGTGAGTAGGAAATGCTCTCTGGCTTGCAGCTGTGTGGGTTTATACGTACAGAAAGGCACAATGATTGCTTCTGTTTACTCTTCCAGACCTAATTTCTGTATCATTGTCCTGACAGTGGTGGGCAAGCACAGAGTTGAGGATATAAAAAGGTCTCATTTCCATTCCAGAGTTTCTACCTTACAAATAATGTCTTGAACCTTATTCTTTTGATGTGAAGACTAGTTCAAAATGACCCAATATTTAGGGAGATAATAATCTTGCATATCCAATACATGGTATAAAATAAGGGAGGTCCATCTGCTTAAACTTACAGGTTTTCCTTCATTCTTGACCACCCACTCACAAAAGAATCTCCCACAACAATTTCTCTTCCTAGCTCTTCACTACTGGTGGGAATTACTCCAATGTACTCCAAAATAAAATCTGCAAGTTATGCTCCACATGAATATTTTCAGACTGGTGTGTACAAAAGCCATCAAAGACCAGATCAAAATATTTATGAGGCCTAAACCTTCATCTTAGAGAAAAGTAAATTATATGTATAATGCACTGGGCTCTTCCTCTTGGTTCTAGGCACTCTTGTGCCAAGTGAGCAGCTGGCAGTTATTATAATACTATTGCTGCCAGGCTGAAAATTCCTCCAGTGAAAAGAAAGTGAAATGCTCTCACTCAAGCATAAAGCCAGCTTTACCAGTCATGCTTTGACTTCAGAAAAACATTAATGCTATTAACATAGGTGTATTAATGTATAGGTTCCACTGCACAACTCCCACAAACACAGAATATCTTGTGATTTAGAAAGATCACAAAACCACAGCTTATGGCACGACTATAATTTTTGCAACTTGGTAATCAAACAGGCAAAAGCCTGAATGATTTAATTTTTCACCTTACTGCAACAGTGAATTTGGTCCATTACATAAAAACAAGTTTCATCAGTGTCACTTCACAGCATGAAATTCAATCCTTGTGCTTGGAATTTTGATTTTTTGGAGGACCTAAAGATGTAAAAAATTCATCCTGTGTACAAAATAAATAACACAAAACCAGACTGTATTATTCTGCACTGTTTACCAATAGGATTTTTTTTTACTTCTGCAATGTGGGCTAAGGGATACATAAAGCAAGAAATAATCAGAGGTCAATGCATTCTAAAGAGGTGCTTAGCATGCTTATGGGAAGTTAAACAGGCAAAGTGGAGATAAGTGTAATTCAGTAACAGTTAAGTGGTTGATTACAGTTTGCTTTCCTAGTAGAGGACCAGAGCTTTAACCATAATAATGGTAAAGTCATCTTGCTTAAATTCACTGTTCTTCATCCCTTGTAAAAGAAAACTGAGAGGAAAAAAATACATTAGTTTGATTATATGGAGAAAACAGTGATCACTATTTCTTTACACTCTTCTAAACAAAAAAAAAAATACAATCATCATTAATGAGACAATTGTTAAAAATTATTTTTCCAGCTTCCTTTTTTTTGCACTGAAGACCCTCAATGTCATCTGAGTACTTACTGAGGGTGCACTTGATGCCCTCATCCAAATCATTGATAAAAATATGAGACAGAACTGGTCCCAGTACCAACACAACTGGATGTAACTCTATTCACCACCACTCTCTGAGCCCAGCCAGCCAGCCAGTATTTTCTGAAGAGTTCACTGGTACATGCCATAGGCTGCCAGTGGCTCCAGAATGTGTAGGAGACAGTAACAAAGGTTTTACTGAAGTCTAAGGAGAAAACATCCACAGCCTTTCCCTCATTCCCTAGATGGGTTCCTGGTCATAAAAGGAGATCAGGTTGGTCAAGCAGGACCTGCCTTTCCCAGACCCCTGCAGGCTGGGCCTGATCCCCTGGTTGTCATGTGTGTGCAGCATGATGGCCCTCAAGATGATCTGTTCCATAACTATCCTTGGCACTGAGGTCAGGCTGACAGGCCTGTAGTTCTCAGGATCCTCCTTCCAGCCCTTCTTGTGAACCTGTGTCACACTGGCCAACCTTCAGCCACCTGGGACCTCCCCAGTGAGCCAGGACTGATGAAAACTGATGCAGTGACTAGGTGAGCTCTTCTGCCAGCTCTCTCAGTACCCTCGGATGAATTCATCCAGTCCCATGGACTTGTGAATGTCTAAGTGGCACAGCAAGTCACTAACTACTTCCTCCTGGATTTCAGGGGTATCTTCTGCTCCCTGTCCCTCTCTACCAGCTCAGAGGGCTGGTTGGCCTAAGGATGTTTGGTCTTTCTGTTGAAGACTGAGGCACAGAAGGCATAAAGTAGCCCAATGTTTTCCTCATCCTTGATAACAACATTCACCCTCTGAACTTAATAAAGGATGGAGATTCTCCTTGGCCTTCTTTTTGTTGTTAACATATTTATAAAAACACTTTTTATTATCTTTTACAGTAGTGGACAAATTAAGTTCTTCCCTTTCTAATTTTCTCCCTACATGACTTAACAACATACTTGTACTCTTCCTGAGTTGTCTGCCTCTTCTTTCGGAAGTCATAAACTCTTTTTTCCCAGAGTTCCAGCAAAAGCTGCCTGATCAGCCAAGCTGGTCCTCTTCCCCACCAGCTCATCTTTTGGCACAAAGGGACAGCCTGCTCCGACAGGAAATGCAGAAAATAAGTTATTTTGTCCTCTAGAACAGGGCTTTTATGCTATGTCTCAGGCTGCAATACAAAATTGGCAGAGATAGTCTGAAAATATTTGTGTTAAAGTTGAGCAAAGAAAGTAATGTTTTTAGCAACACAAAAAAGTAATTTTATCTTATTTCCCTCCCTCCTACCCCCCTTCTCACACACTTCTTCCCAAATTCTTCATATCTCTGAGTTTCATTTTGATCTAGAAATACAGCATTTACCCATTTTTAATAGCTACTACAGAAGGATTCAATTATCTTTGAATCTGTACATAGCAATACACTGGAGTCACATCTGTTGCACAAGCACTGTGAATCTGGGCTAAAGAGGAGGTGGTTTATTTTCGTAGCATATCCTCTCCCTACATTTATTTTTTCTTCTTATTAAAGAGAAGATTAATGCATACTGCATTTGAAAAAAAGATCCCATTTCTTAGAGGCTTCTAATTAAAGAAAAGTTATCAGTAAGAAGATCTCATCAGTTTCATTAACTGTCTTGAACACTTTCACAAAGACAATTTCTGCATTTTGCAAGTGTAGAAACCTGGTAGCTCTGAATTAGTTTACCATGCAAGAATCAAAAGATAAATGTTAAAGAAAACACATTTCATTCCTGGAATAAATGCAATGAAAATGTTTAGCTTTTGAAAGATTGGTTCACAAAAAGTGAACCAACTGGTCTTCAAAGTATTTTGGTCTTCAAAGTATTTGTTCCAAAGGCTGCCTAGTCTATGAAGTCTGGAGCCATCCCTAGCATTACCCATTGTGGTCTCTAACAGTTCACAATAATTTTCACAGAATAACTTGCCTTCATATATTCCTCTATGAAGAACCAGCACTGCATTTTAATAAAGAATACTTAAAGCACTGTCATCTGTTTCTAGTTTTAATTCTTTCTAATTTGGGATATGAAGTTTGGACTACGAACATTAATACCACACCCTCAGAGGCTTAAACACTGAGTATTTCTTATGGACTCCACCCTTCGAAGGACAGTGGTACAAACCCTTCTCTTCTCTCCCCTTCCTTCCTGTTAGCAGAGGAGAAGGCAGTGAGCCAGGCAGCCTAAAAACCACTGCAACAGATTCTTTACAAAAACTAAATCTCGTTCTTTGAAGAAGTTAGCGTTAGAATTCTTTTAGTCATTTCTATTTAGCCCCTAAACTGTGTGGTTATTTTAAATTTTACAAACCTTACATTCATGGCTTTTTGATCCACACATTTTCTGAGTGAAGCTTCTGTAGTAGTTGAAGTGTTTCATTTGACAAAAAAAAATTCTTTTTTTCATTTAACAAATTACAGGAGTCAGCCAGTTTGACTCCATCCATTAGGCTCCACAGCCAAATGGAATTATCCTGGATCACATACTCTCCATCCAAACTCAACTCTGAATTTGTAAGCTAATATTGTCCTGGATTTGTGCATTCTTTTGATGATTTTTGAACTGCTTCTAAAACACCCACTGATACATTTTGCATAGCATCTTAATGTATAGAGGAGTTCATGGTTTTCACCCCTTGATCCAGATTTAACTTTCACACAGGTATTTATTAAAATTTCACAAATTACACCCATGGCACATGGAGGGGCGGGGGGTGGGGCGTGTTGGAGGTGTGTCTGTGATTTTAAAAAGTGATGTTTTCTAATGGTGTAACCAGGCATTATCCTACAGGCTTAGAAAAGGGGCCACTGAACACTTCACCAAAGCAGCCTTCCCAGTTTTGCTGTTTCTCAAAGATTCTGAGGCAAGAAGAAAGAAAGATACAGCAGCAAAGAAATGGTCTCTTGTACAAGGTCTCCCACTCACATCACTGTAATGCAAGGCATACAAAAATGCTGTAAGGCATACAAAAGTTTTGTTCAAAGAATCACTAAGGTTTACTCAATCATTTCAGCACAAGACAGGTTTCAGTCATCCAGAAGCCTGAATTACCAGAAAATTACCAGCTAACAGAAAAGTGCATCAGTGGTAGAGATTGGCAATTCAAATCTGCCAGTGCAACAGCTTCAAATTTTGTTATGAGAAATAAAGTAGGCAGGAAAACACAGAGATAAAAACAATGCCCTTGCTTTGCAGACAGAACTAAGTCAAAACAGACCATCATGGATCAATTAGAGGCACTGGGAATTCTCATGAAATTATGCAGGCCAGCTGAAATTTCCCAGCGTTGTCTCACAGACAAGCACACACATCCAATTTTGATTAGAAACCCTAAGTAAAGACTCAGAATATCTATATGATAGCTTGAACCACAGAAGGTGCTGTTAGCTAATCAGAGAAAATTAAAAGGCCAGGAATAAAGAGTCTACAGCTGGAGTATGACCAGCATGATGTCAAAATTGTGCATGGATAGCATCTTTAACCATATCATGATTCCTGTATTCCCAGATGGCTACCAGGAAATAAGTCCCACAGGCTTATCAAACAAGTTAAAAGCTATCATTGAATACCTCCAGGTGAAAAATACAATTTTCAGCTTAACATCTAAAACACCTGGGAGAGTTAATACTACAATTGTTCTCTGCAATTTACAACTATTTTTAGATAGCCACCCACACATAAGAATCCCTTGGAAATACCCACATATCTCAGTACCTTAAGAAAAACTTGAGGCAATCAGAAGTAGAAGTTCCCCATTACTTTTTATTTTGTCATAATGTTTTTAATTAGTACTTTGGAAGGGCCTAAAATTCCATCGACAGGCAACCGGCCCTTTTATTTCAGTAAATAAGCCTACACTGAGATCAAGCAATGACAAATATTTTACTGGATACAAAAATGATTTAATATGTTTTGGCAGAAAAACTGCCAAATGTCATTTATTGCAAAGCTAAACAATGAACTTTTAAATTGTATTTCAAAATTAGTAATACATGTTCTTTGACTTTCAATGTCCTAGTAATCCAAGTATTTATTACTCAACAATATTTTGACAGATCTTGTAAAGCTCACTACAGTGTGAACTCTGTGAACTCTCATCCAAATTTTGGCAATACCATGCAAGTTAGATCTTCCATGAATCACACGTTCATAAAACAAAAAGCATATAAATTTCCTTCCTCTTAATTTAATAATTTCCCCAAAATTTTGCCCTGTCTCTTCTCCTGAGTAAGTTCTAGCGTGCATACATCTGTTTCTAAATTGTTTTGTTTCTAGAAGCTAGTTTAAGCCCCCTTTAAAAAGTCTTAATGAAAAAAAAAGGAAAGAAAAATACGTGAAAAAAACAGAACAGTACAGTTAGAGAAGTGCCAAATTTAGCTGAAGAGAAAAATCTTCCTACGTGAATTTCAATCTGTGAGAGGGATATTTTAGCAGGGGAACCTTTTAACTGCTGCTCTGATCAGAAGCATAACACACCATAAATACAATAAGCAAAACCCAAGAAATCCTGGGAAACAAGGAAATTCTCAGACTGCCATGAAAAACCAACAAAAACGTCAATGTAAATTGCATTAAGTTTTATATATGGAAGTAATTTATGCCAACTGGCAGCCCTCTTGGATTAGCTGTGTAGTCTGCAAAGTTCCAACTGTTCTGACTCTGGGCCAAAGGCTTGGCCTGTTAAACTTCTGAAAGGAAACATACATACACACTTTGTGCATTTTAAATGCTCCAACAGCTCATATCCTTGATCAGAAAAAGTTTTAGCATTACTAGTTGGAGCTGGAAAATCTTTCATCTGTATGAAGGAAAAGATTCAAATTCCTACAGTCAGCTAAAAACACATCTTTAAAACTGGCAGTTGCAGATTTCAATGAAGAGGTTCTAAGAGAGTTTTCAATTTCATTCTATGTATTCCTGCAAACACAAAATTATTTGAATGTTCTGCCTCATTGCCTCATTTTTGATGCATTTCTTCTACTACTGATAATTTAAGAAAAAAGCTTTGTTCAGTGATCAGTGAAGTATCACACTCAAAGCTCCTCTGCATTTGAAAGCTAATTTGGTTTAAGATGGAGGTATGACTTTACACTATACACATGCAGTCTGCATGCAAAGGCAAGCCTTTTTAAAATAATAACAGAAGAAGAAAGTCTCACACAAGTCTTTCAAGTTTTCCTTACAGCAGCACACAAAATGCATATCAAATATAATTCAGTATGTAGAAGTGGGAAGTCCTGGTAGAATTACAGTCTCCTGCAATGATAACATTGCACATAGAAAAATCAATCTACAGAGCAGGACCAGGAGAAAAATTAAAGGCAAGGAAATCAAAAGTGACTTATACAGTGGCTTTATTTCCAAATACTCTGAAAGAGGTAATAAAAAGGCAATAAAAATCCAAAGGTTTTATGGTTCAAAAAACACATCGCTGTTTTCAAACCCCCTCTCAAAAGGAGGTTGCTACCACAAAGATAAAATACTCTCCTGTTTTGCTGTAATTGCATGGGACCTAACGGAAAAGAACAAGGGAAACACTGTAAGAAACCAGCAGAGCACACTGTGGGAAGCCAGCAGAACACTCCTGTATTTCCTGAAAGCTTTCCAGATGTAAATTTCAGTTGCCATTCACCTTGGAGTATACTGAGAATGACAGGAAGAACCACCTTCCAATATCAACTCCCAAGTTTTCTGAATGATTGCACTAATATTTTCCATCATTTGGAGGTTCCAGGAAAAAAAAAAACATACACTTGAAGACACAAGCAACAAGAACTCTGGCAGAAGCTGTTTGTCTCTGAACAAGAGAGAGGAGATCTGGCCAACTGTTCCAATTCTCCCATAAGTCCCATTTTGCGACATCTAGTCAATGGAAATATCAATTTTAATTTTTCAAGGATCTTTCTAAGCCACACCAAGCTACACAAGGTTTCTCAGATGACCCTTGCATTTCTTGCTGGCTGTAGTATCAAGTAGAAATATCTGAAATAATATTTTTTTATTTACAGTTAGAAAAAACTATATTTTCCTATAGTAAACACATATAAGTTTCTTCAGCATCTGCCATGTGAGATCCCAAAATTAAGGGATTGGAAGTTAATAAATCACAGATACTATCATATGCTGCAACAGGAGTCACAATTTGGGAAAGACTGAATCAAGAGAGGAGCTGTGATTGAGTTTTGTGATATTTGTGTAAGAGGAAAAAGATGACACATCAAGAGAAATGGGCATATTTTACAACTTAAGACTTTTACAATGATGAAGTAGATGGATAAATGTCAGTAGGAATTTTTCCAAACTCATTTGACTTCCATTTTTTGTCCCTTGATTCTCACACCACACCTGATTTTTCCTTAAGCCTATGTCTGCAAATAAATCTAATCAAGGATTAGAAAGACAAACCACCCAGTGAATACAGCCACTTTTGAAATGTGAACCAGTTGTAACATTAATGGTGTATGAATTAACTGAACCTGATAACAGAGAAGCATTGCTTGGTCTGGTGACAGTATTCAGTGATAGTATTGTGGTCTGTGGACATCAGCGGGACAGGATTTGTAGGCAACATAATAACTTTTATCAGATAAACTAGCAGCACTGGGAAAAAACAAGCCTTTATACAAGGAAAAGAGCTCATTTATACAAATATTCCTCAGTTATTTTCACTTTATAGCAACTGCCTAACACACATCACTTCTCTACCAACCAGGCATAATGAAACTTGTGAACATACACAGTATCACCCAAAGGTTGCCCTCAAAACAAAGAATTCAAACCTGCAAACATTTGTTTTAAACTAATATATAGTATTTTCTTCTAATATAAAATGTGTTCATTCAGTTCTCTTTAAAAGAGCACAAAAATAATTGTGTCAAAGCTATAAAGCGGTATTACCAAATTTCAATGGAGTAAATATTAAAGTTGATCTATGAACACAAAAAAAAAAAGAAAATGGAACTTCTAATAGAAATGCTGACACAACTTTAACTATGGCAATGTTAAGAGTGCTGCTCTAATAAATCTGTCAGTTTCTGTAATGCCTATGACAATCCCATTAATATGAATGATGTACACTTCACATAGCTTACTACATACCAACTGCACAAGTTATATCATCTTCATTCCAAGTAACAAATCAGTAATCAATATTTGCAAAAGCAGACTAATCCTTTGCAAAATCAGTGGTTTAGTGATTGAAGAGTTTGCTCAATTTACACAGTTAATCCCTCTTCATCTGCTTGAGCCCTCTATTTATTCCAACCACTTACAGTGGTAGCTGTAGCAGATTAATACATCCCCCTGTGCTAAACATGTCTTGACAATTGACCCAGCATATTGCTGTCAGGATAATCTTTACAAACACTGAGCTTTTCTTACCAAGCCTGAAGGCAACATTTAGAAATCAGAAGTTTACAAATACTCTCAGAAAGATCCTCTCACACATATTATCACTTTTCCATTTAATTATTTCTTTGAGACACCATCTACTGCCATATTTTATGGACCAAAAAGTACCCTCCTGACCTTTTTTTATTACTAAAGTTAAAATTACTGTAATTGTGAAGTCACACAAAGAGGGTTTTTTAATCAAGAAATTTCTATGGAAACGGAAAACCAGCAGGAAAATAATGTGTTATAGCATATTGCTCAATGAAAAAATGAGATGGCCATCTGTGTAAATACAAGTAAATTAGCATCTTTTATTCAAAAAAATTAGCTGAAGCAGTAAGACTAATTTAAGATTATTAAGATTTTTCTCTTTATTAAGAGAAAAAAAGTCGCCATGAAGTCCATAGTGAGAAAGTAAAAAACAATAAACTTTATTAAAAAGAGACAAAAATATTTAGTTACACCTACATATACCTCTGAAGCTCTGAAGTTTACAACAAAGACCTGCATAGTCCTTCAGGCTTTTTCTCCATTTTGGTATTTTTACCCCCACAAGAGGCAAATATTAATCAAAGCATATTTTTCTAAACAACTAAGAAGAATTAACGTGGATGATAGTCCCAGTTACACCTAAATACATACTAATCTTTTATATCAATGAAGCTATTCATGCTTAATTTGCCATTGTACATAACAGTAGAAGATAAAATATTCAAATAAATTGACAACTTAAGGGAGTAAATCTGAAAATATTTTATAAGGTACAAATGGAAGAACTTGTATTTAAGGACAAATAAAGTAGAAATCCTTAAAGAGCTAATTTGCATGATCAATCATCATAGTTCTTGCGGTTCTTGGTAACTTATTTCAGAGAAGCATGATACTGTATCAGCTGTACAAGGCATAACAATTTTAATGTCCATACAGAACTAAAGCTCAGTGTTAGAACAGCACAACTGTCTAGTTCTCAAAATTTTCCTAACAGTAGTTCTTGATCTATGGAAAGCCAGCACAAAAAAATTGCTAGGTAGACCAAGGTGGGGGTTTGATTGTTAAAAAAAGAAAGTAAGCATTAAGAGAAAAATTAGAGATACTGATGGTCAGAAGAGGAACTGAAACAGGCTGGTTTGCACTGTACATTAATTACTGTCCTACAGAGCCTAAATTATCCAGCTGGCTCTAGAAATGCAACCTGGATTCAGAAATGAACTTAAGCAAAATTGGCAGAGCACAGAACACTAACTTAGTCATCAGGTACAGTCACAGCATATATCACAAACTTGATGTGCTTGACTATTTTATATATCCACAGGAGGGAAAAAAAAAAAAAAAAAAAAAAAAAAGAAAACCTACATGAGGAGTACTAATAGGGGGCAATGATGAACTTCCAGCACTGAAAGCCATCAAACCAAAGACCAACAGTTCTTTCTTAAATGAATGAACAACTCAAAAATCAGTACATTCTATTGTTTCACTGTTGAAACTTGTCTTAAAATACAAAAAAAAAAAGTGACTGAAGACATGGTACAATATGGAACAGCCTAAAATTTATCAGTTACTTCTTAAACACAGAAAGGTGAAAGTGTCACTGTTGAACAATAACACTTGAAGGGTGAAAGATGCGAGCTGCAGCACAAAACAAGTCAGCATATGGGAAGAAAAAAGAAAAAGAAATACCAAGACACACCAATCTCTCATTCTTCCACCATTAAAAGCAAGTAACTTTCTGAAACTAAGAGACTGGACTAACCACCTGAAGCTACCTATGATGATACAGATGCAAATGCTGAATTTCACCCCCGAGTCATTTGTGGCGTCCTCTTGAGGTCAAGTAGAAGAAGAGGAAATTTAGACAGAGTAATTATCCTACACTACACAGTACACTGCAGTACATAAAACATTCTCTATGCAAGTTCTGCAAGAGTTTTAGCCAATTAGAAACTAAAACATAGAACAGAAATAATTTTCTAAAATTCTAGATCTCCCCTTGAGGCAAGTCATTAAAGAAGAATGAAATCTGAATCTTACTGGCAAAAAAGCATATTAGAATGTCAGTCCATTAGGAAAAAAAGGCATTGCATAGGTATGTGAAGGATTATAAATTGCAGAGTGGCTCAATTCACTAATTTTTCTTCTGTTATTCAGATTTTCATAATTCAAAGCTCTCTGAGCTGGAAGCTGTGGCACAAAGTTGTTTTTTTTTTTAAGATTTCTGCAAGAGAGAATATGATATGGCTTAGAAATTTTAAACCTTGGTAAAACTCTCACAGTGGACTCTAGCAAAGCAATAATGTTACAACTCAAATGTAGCTTCAATATTTAATTGGATTGTGGAAAGAATGTCTAATCTTCTCAAATTTGTTAATACCCCAAAGAATCAATGGAAAGAGCAATTGATGTGAACACCATGAGTACCCTAGAAATTGCCTATACAATCAAACAAGAGGGTTTCACTTTACCCCAATGGCAATTTTCCTAGCTGATTAGTTGAAAAAATCCAACTGTACTTGGTCTGGACTGACCAGTGGATGGAGACTGAAACCACCACTCCAGGTTTTTCCTGAAAGCTTCTAGCAACACAGCTAAACATAGAGTTTATTTAGCCACTCGTTATGACTCTTTAAAAAGATGCTCCATGGCACTTCAAAATGCTGAGCCTTCTGAGATTTAATCTGATATCCTTCTCTACCCATGCATTCTTCTGTGAACCATTCAGTTTTAGCAACTAGCACCAGAGGCTGCTAATTTGGTCTCTAAATGTGAGTGCCAAAAAGAACAAACAAGTAAACAAATGCCATCAAAAAGGTCAGCAGCTAGAGCAAAATCCTGAAATGTATTTCATTTCTGTGAACTCTGTCCCACTGCCATTCAGTGAAATTCCATCAGGAAAAACTGGGGAGACAGATTGAGAATTGGCATCACCAGTGAAAGACAAAGCAAGGCCAGACTCCTGATGTGAAGCACCCCAAGGTGCCAACAAATAGCACACTGCTTTTGCCTCCAAATCCGTGGTGAAGAGCTGAATGAACAGCAGGATGGAGAATGAGCTCCAAGTCTCTGCAGGGCTCAGCCAAGCAGCCATGGCTCATACTTATGGCCAGGCTGCAAAAATGGGAGAAGGAAACCAGCTGGAGAGATTAGAGTGCAGGTGGCAGAGCAATGGCAAGACTTATAGGCCAGAATGATGAAATCCTGATGCAATTTCTGTAAAGGCAGCAAGGGTTGTGAAATATTGCCTAAAATGCCTGTTAACCCTTTAAAGCACACCAATCCTGTGGATTCCTCCAGTACCCTACAGTTGCAGTGTAGCCGATAACAGAATGAAGACTATGGGATTGTAGGGTTATAATTGGTTTAACAAGATCTTTTCAGCAGCTGACAGGCAATTAAGTCTTCAGTTTAGCCCTAAAATATTTATTCAGACTTTACAACTGCATTTAAAGACATGTCTCTGAGCACATCACAACTCCTGTTACAAATACTAATCACCCTTTCTTAGGACTTCTAAGTAGCTTTCATGCAAGTGATGTAGAAAATCATGCATGATTCTGTCAGGTTTTTCATATGAACAAAGATTTCATCCAAAAAAATGTTTCAGGCAGTATGCATCTTCCCCAAGAATGTTGTAGCATGGTGTATCATTACCTGCATTTTGAAGAACAGCTTTATAAATTTTATATATTTTAACTAGTTAATGTAATCTGATGCTCTTTTTTCAGTATGTCATTTCATAAAAGATGCAGAAAGTATTTTGATTTTAGACCTAAACATGCCTATATGATGACTAATCATTAAATGTTTCACTACGCAGGTACCTATCATGCAGAAATAGGAGTGAAAAGAAAAACTTCAAGGAAAATTTTGTGTTGAAAATGATCAGTTGATTAGGTACAGGACACAAGAAAAAATATACAGAGGTTGTCAACACTTCTGTCACGTACAGAAAGGAAAATTAAGAGTCATTTGTTATTCTCAGTTGGAGAGGTCACTAGTGTTATCTTGCACATGATGATTTGATGCACTACATATGATTAATGCTTGTTTAAAGGACATTGCCAAGGTCTCCAGGTCAGACTATGACCTTCCATTTTTTTCAGATATCCATAAACAGAATATTAATAATTCAGTAAGTGCTTTCCTCTCTTTAAAATATCTTAATACTCTCTGCTACTACTAAAACAAGACCAATAGTAGAAGGTGATAAAATAGCAAGAAAGAAAATTCCAGTAGGGAAGCATTTGCTTCAGAATCAGACTTAGTTTTTATTACTTTAAATGACTGGTGCACTTGTAAGTATCACTTTCTAAGACTTTCTAACTGCACAGGTTTCCGCCACCTCATGTATATGCATGCCTTGATGTTTTGGGATAAAATTGTATATGCTTCCTCAAAGTCACTATAATTCTTAAAATTTTTTAAGACAAAACCAAAGTGAACGCACTTGCTTTTTCTAAAAAGCAAAGTTCTCAGAAGTCACTGAAATGTTGCATTTTTACACGACATGTACAAATTGCATTTTTTAATTGTGTACTTACATGTCCAGCTAGAGCTTTAGTTCTCTTAAAATCTCTGTTTAGGCATCAGAAAATGCACAATAAAAATGTTATTAAAAAAAAAAGTAAGGAAGGACAAAACTCCTGTGACTCCCTCACTATTCATAAATCTTTGGAAAATGAACTATTGTCTGGATAATGCTTGAAAATCTCAAGTTTATCTCAAGTTTACATCAATATAATTTTCTATGCATGGATATAGCAATAGTTAAGATGGAATGTCCAAGATCACCTTCAAATGAGGAATAAGCATTATCACATTTTGAAAATGTGATAAATTTTAAATTTTAAGCTTTAAATTTAATTTTAAATTTTAAAACAAAAAAACATTCTTAGTAATAAAATTAGATTTGTTTCTCAAAAACTAAAGAGGACTGCAAAATTTCTTTCCAAAAGAATTTTCTCTGTAGCTTTCCAGTGGTTTTAAGGGGAAGAGACTCTTATACATCATCATTATATGGCACTTGCTTCAGATTTAAAACTATAACTCTGTGTTTATATTTTTCCCCTTAAGGCTGTAGTTCGAAATGTTTAATAACAGACTGATTGCTATATTGTCCATGTATTATTCTGCTTTTCCACAGGGTAGCAGTGTGTTTCAGAACAAGGACACCACTGTGGGAATATGAATGAGTACACAAAATCCCTGCAGAAAGCAGCTGTTCCCTCTTGTACATATGCAAATGGAAGAAAGCTAAATAATGAGGGCAGCTTCATTTCACAAAGGCAGACAACAACAGAGCCAAAGTGGACTACAACAAAGTTTTTGTAGGAAGCAGTGAACTGAAGTCTACAAAAAAGGATGAATTCTTAATGTTCTCCATCATGAGAATACTGTTTCTTAGGGAAATACTGATTCATGGCTTGCAAAATTAATCCTCAAAATTATTTTTAAAACCCTAAAGACAAATACATCAATGCATCTTTTCCAAGACACTGAGTTTATTCAAAAAAATTATCACTTAATTAAGGCAGAAATCTGGACATCTTTTTCCCCCCAATACCATCAGTCTTACGTATGACCTTGGACAAGTCATTGAATCTAACTCAGTTTTCTTGTCCATAAAATGGAGATAATACCTCTGCCCAGGGCTAGTTGGAAGCTAAATCCATCGTCCATAAACGTGATTTGAAATAGCAAGGTAAAAAGGCTTTATCAGTGCTACGTACTGCTGCATTTTTCATTGCTTTTAATAAGCCTAATGTAACCATGTAAATTTTGAATGACAACATTAAGCAGATTTTCAGACCAGCTAGGAGTAAAAGGCATTACAGATTTCTTGAGATGACCCCGATTTGAGCTCTGACAACTAATGGCTGAGTCAGAGCATTGCTATGTGAAGTACTGTGAAGAGTCTTCCAGATGTCTGTTGTTCCAACAGGGAACCGTTTATTCAGTGCTGGAGAGCGCAGTTGCACCAGTGACAGCAGAGGGAGAAGAGATGGCTCACATTTGCTCACTGGTGAAGCAACAAGCAACACTAAAATCTTTCGAAGTTTGTCACTGGCATTCACTAATGAAGCTTAGTACAAACCATGCTTTTTACACAAGCAAGTGAATATAAAACAACAAGAAATAATTTATCAAACCAAAAACATACATGCCACAGATTAAAATGCACAGTTCTCTGAACTGATCAGCTACAATTACTTACCAGAAGAAGCTGTCACCATAACCCCAGCAGGATTTTGGTAATAATACACATGCCCTAAATTCACAATCCACCAAGAAAGTCCTTTGACAATATGTCTTATGCAACAACATTGAGTGCTACACCTCATCCTCACCTAACTGAGACATGATTAGGGCCATCACAGCTGGTGCTCTACAAATGAAATGTTATATACTTTTTTAAGAAAGAAATCAATGCTGAAATTATTCACCTAAACAGTAATCTATGGTCATCTAAAGAGAACATCCTCAGCATTGAAGGAGTCTGTGAACAACACAGGACTAAACTTTAAAATTCAGAATCTTTTGCATTATTCTTTTAGCAGACTATTCCACAAAATTAAAGACATAAAAATAATTCTATTTTTAGTGGCACTGTTTCCTGTTTGTCCTGATCTTTACTAAAATTGACAGATCTGCTACTTAGAGCAGTCTAGAGTCCAAACTGGGCTACAATTTTGGCCATTGTCTACCACCTTACTGCTTTTGGTGCTAAGCCATGAGACTTTCATGCAGATATCAGGCTAAACTGCCAGATGCCCTAAGCCCCCATTCTAAGAGTTACTACATTACCTAAAATCAGCTGTACAACACACATACAAAAGGACTTTTTTGATGCTGTGTCACACTTGTGGCATATGCTATACAGTAAACTGAGTCTGCTTGAAGGCCTGTTTTCATGATCAAGTATCCCAACAGACAGAAACATCAGCTGCTGAAGCATTAAAAACTACCACAAAAAATGCAGCCTTTCTTTCCCATAAGAATATCTTAAGAACAGCAGAAAACAACAACGGACTGTCAAAACAAGGGTATTCCCGGACATTTCTGCAGTGGATCCTCTTAAATGTTGCATGTATTTTTTTCATGTGTTTCTGTGGCCAACTTTATAAGTCAACTAGTTCAAAATTTTCACTTTACTTGGGAATGAAACATGTGGCAGTATTGCAATGAGATGTCACAGAGCCAGTTTTTCCCCTCCCTCTAGAGACACAAGAGAACTTCAGATCCCAGAGCAGCCGTGAGAACATCCAGGAACTTGTGGGACTTCCCTTGGTCTGCCTGACTTCCAGCACCCATCTCTCCCCATTTCCTAATCCTCTTCTAACCTTCAAGATGGGAAAGAGCAGAAAGCTGAAGTGGTAGATTGTGAAAGCAGATGCAGGACACAGGAAATAGGCTTGTAATCCAAAGCTAGGAGCTGGGCCTGGCAGTGCTATTAATCAATACACACGGACTACAGGAGGTACCACAAACCCAGCAGGCATATATGGGAGAACTAGAAGGATCTCTGATTGCCTCAGGTAAAAGAAAGCACATGAAACAAAAGTCTGAAATTCAGGAAACTAATTTCTACCATAATTGTTATGGTTTACATCAAATTTCAAGGAAGAACTGTAGCTTTCAAACTTAAATCCAAATGGTCAGCATGTAGCCCTTTAGCCCTACATTTCCTTTTTAAACCACAGCTTCAAAGCCATCAAGTCTGGGACACGCTTGTTAGAGCCTGACTTGACCATTTGATTGACCACACTCACACTAGAATACCAATCATCACCACATGAAGAGTGGACTGTTCAGACTCATCTTCTCTCTCACCACGAACGTCACCCTGAAGTACACTTTTAACAGATATTGCCCCTTAGGTGGTAAGAGAGTAGATGGAGGGTCTTCTGGACAAAGCAGTAGAAAAGATTAATCTCTCTCCACTCACTTCTAGAGAGACATTAGCAGTTTACTCCCATAATCACATGGATTTGCCACAGATCTCTAACAAAAATGCGGTAAAGTTTTTCCACAGAAGCTGGACAAAAAATGTGCTTGCAAGAAACTATATTTCCCCCACCCTTCTTTTTTCTATTCCATCCATTCCCTTTATTGACGTTAAGTACCTATGTCTGGGAAGACCCTTTCTCCTGCACAGTCTTACAGTCTTGCTCATGTCCAGTAATGTGACTTTCCATGCTGCTTCCCATTCTTAAACTCTCATAATTTCCCCTTCTTTATCTCCTCTTTCTCCATATTTTTAGTTCCATCTTCCTGAGACTCCTGTTCTATTTAATGGTCCACTCTTCTCATGAAGGGCTGACCTCTCTGCATTAGCCAGATCACGTTCTGCACTCTACTCACTGGCAGCTCTCCGCATCAGGGAAATTCTTCACCAAGTGAGCTCTTTATTCCTACACGTGCCCACTCTCCTGCCACAGCCCTCATCACAGGGTGAGTGTGCCACCTCCACTGGGCACAGGTCCTGTTGCCAGCTAGACTCTCAGAAATAGAATCCCCAAGCCATCTGCCCAGGAGAGCTGAGAGAAAAGGGCTGCACAGGTGTCAGGGACTGTGCTCCAAAACAGATCAGCTGCTTCAGGGAGAGCCACAACCAGCACATAAATCAGAAATCACCTTTCCCCCGGGTTATGGCATTCCAAGGAATGAAGCTAACATGAAGAGATTTTTTGGCTTTATCCTCTCCTTCCAGAGCTCTTTTTGATCAGCTTTGAACATCTCATTAGAAGTGCATCAGAAAGTATCCTATTACTTTTCTATTTTTAATGTCCCTTTCTGCGTTGTGGCCTCAGTCTTCAGTATTATACACTACCACATGTACAGTTTTCCCTTATTAAAAATTTAATAAATACTTCAGGCCCCAAAGCATATCAGCAATTAAAAAGAACCAGTTCTTCTACCCCAGCAGAAGCCAACATGAGAGACATTGCATGACAACTGGAAAAAACTTAAATAAATCATCAGCAAATTAGGCCTGAGAGTCTTTCACTTCATATATCTGTTCTTATTCCAGAATCATGGATGCATGTACCTAAATTAAACACCTGGCATAGGTCTGATACTGCTTTTTGGACAGCACAACTATCCATGCAGAAGCAGTAAACTACTGAGTGTGGTGTGGTAATGTTACCATTTATCCTCCTGCAGTTCTGAATCAAGATGTGGATACACCTGCTCTAGCATCCAATGCCAGACAGACACAAGTTTTGTCCTCAGGAGTCATAACTCCAAGGCTGTGCATGTACCATGTCCATGGTCTTTGGCCCCACTTCTCAGAACAGCCATTTAGCCCAAGGGCGCTGCTGCAATGACAGCACTCCACTATTTATCATTCCAAGTCTAATATTATAAGTACCCTTATAAAAGCCCCCTTAGGCACCATGCTGGATTGTACACCTCATCTTTATTTGCAGAGTACACACCACAACAGGACCCTATTTTTGTTTGAAACCTCTGAGCATTGCTTTGAGGAATGGCAATGGTAAAAATAAGAAGTGGTATGCTGTGGCAGAGCTTACATCAACAGATTTAGAAGGCTCCATACAGAGCAGACTCTCCTTTCAGCACACATTCTCTTGACACAGTTAGCCTCAAAACCCTTGGGACTAACCCTGACACGTATTTCATAACTAAGAGGCCTTCAGACAGCTATAACCAACTTCAACATTTATTTATTCTAATATCATCTGCTGTGTTCATAGCATATATTTTATCAGCGTGCCTCTATGAAACAGTCCACCGCACAAAAGCAGGGCTGAGACAGAGCAAAAGCCATTCCAATAAATGTAATTAGTACTGCAGCAAGACTGTATGTACTAAATGTACTTCACTATGAAAGCTTACACTGATCACTGCAACATAAAAATGTCCATTAAAATAACATTAATTGTATTTATTAGTATTGTGTTTCAGAAGGTTCTAACTACAGTGTTGCCTATACTCTATTAACAAAAGACAGGATGCATCCAATTTTACAGAAATTCTTACCATTCAGCACTGTCCAAATCAAAGGAGGAAGTTTAAAAATAAAATTTTAGTCCATTTAAGATGCATGCACTGATAGTAGCCAAAATATCCTCCAAATGTAACACCAGATAAAAGTTTGCTGCATCATTAAAATCTTTTTCCTCTACTTTCTCCCAAGACAAGCAATCTTTGATTGCAAAGTAGCTTTAAAAAAAAATTCTTTACTGAATATTTGGTGTTAAATTCAGATCAATATGGACAAGGCACACACTTTCAATTGAAAATACAGGGCAGACTGCCATAGTTGCAGTTCTCAAATGCACACACCTAACTGAACTGTTTATTTGCAAGATGACAGATAATGACAGAACTATTTTCCTAGCAAATTGAGGCACACATTGCCAATATTTCCTAATGAAACCTTCACTAAATTAATTTAAGTCTTGAAAAACCTGTTCTGTTTTATAGTACATTCAGATTAAATATGAGGTAAATATATAATTTCCTATGGGTTTTGGAATCATAAACATAAAGCTTCATCCAGCAGTCTGTTTCACGTGGTATGTATACAGTTCTTTCATTCCAGGAACCTGCAGAAGACTGCAGAACCTGAAAAACTTTGCTATTACTTTTAAAAGGTGAATAATCACACTAAGCATGACAAGATGATTACAGTGCTAACCATGGAATCTGATTTATCTTTTAAAAGATCAGTTTAAATCATCAGAAGTTGCATTTGGTTTTATTGGAGATTCATCATATTGAAAGCTTTTTGAAGAAAAAAACAAAAATAGTTTTGTTTTAATGTTAAGAAGGGTCAGACTAATAGACATAAATTATTTTAGTGCCTTAGTGCACCAAACACCTGTGTGCAGCTTTCAATGAAGTGGCTGAATTATAGATAGTTTTCGTTTTGAAAAAGCAAAGCAATTTAACATAAAGATGTAGATGACTTGTCAGACGTACTTAGCCCAATGAAATTTGTGCTTGTGTAAATATAGAGATGTTAACAGCAGCCAGAAGGTAGGTCCAAACTTAGATTCCTAAACATCATCTTGGCAGTTCCCAGCATCTTCCCTAGATACTGACACATGCAAGTGCACCATACAGTTTTGGCAAATGAGTAAATTTCTAGCTTGATGTCAACTGTGCTGTGATTCCATGACATTGTCCAAAGAGGACTTGAGATAATGTATATTTATTTGTGGAATGAACAAGCATACCTGAAAATCAGAGGAAAAAAAACAGATAAATTTAATTTAACCTTAAGTAATTACAAATGTAAGTATTAATCTCTCATTAGTACTTCCACATTATCTCATCAGCAAGTGAACAACTTCCATTAGCATCAGCAGGCATTTAAACTGGGCAAGGACAAAACATTTTCCTCAAGTCAACATCATTCTCTGACTTAGATGTGTTTTTTGGGGTGTTTTTCCCCCTTCTCCAAAGGACACCATAGGAAAAAAGACACAGATTAGCATTCTGGCTTTACAGACTGAGCCATATGTTGAAATTGCTGTACTCTTGAATTGCTTTTTCTCTATTAGACGTTTTTGTGTTTATTTCCCAGACTTTATGTACTTGGGAGGATATTGTCTCTGGAATCTCTAACGATCCCCACTCTTTAAGCAATCACTGACTCCATAGCCTGAATTATATATACTGAAGCATGCTAATCAAACATGGAATGGAAGTCTATCAGGGAAGCAGAATTTAACCACCAATTCTCTGTAAGCTACAAGGGTCCTTGTTTCAGTAACCTCAAACTCAGTCAGTATATACTTTTATTCTCTCAACAATCAGCTTATCTGACTAGAAGAAACAGAATGCACGAAAACTGTGCTGCTATTCATAAAGAAAGAGACGTTGAAGTAGGAAACACATCATTAATTCTTTGCAGAAAAGAATGCCTAGCCTTAATAAGCTTTAATTTTCATACAGATTTCTGTGCTGTCCTTTCCAAACTATGGAAACATAAAAATTCAAGGAGGTATAGCTGAGTAGTTTTGCACATATGCAACAGATTCAGTTTTAATTACTACAGACATTCACAAATGGTTTTTTTAAGCAATTACAGAACCTTCCACCTTTATGTAAGATGTTAT